>NW_016107362.1:5560645-5676279 GCF_001604975.1 Cebus imitator
AAAAAAAAAAAAAAAAAAAAAAAAAAAAAAAGGTGTATGTATAATTGTATATATAAAGGAAAACAAAAAACCTAAAATGGTCGAAAGAAGGTGAGACTATTAAGAGAAAAACACCATTTGTGTCAAAACCTAAAGATATCCCCAGTTAACACATTTTGCTGGTATGCATAGCTTTTTCTATGCACACACGTGAGCAAATACTTGTTTATTCAGTTTTTCCTACATAATAGATATTTCTTGAGCACCTACTGTATGATAGGTATTGTTCTCAATTATAGAGATATAACACTAGCTAATCCTCATTAAGCTTACATTTTAATGAGAAGAGACAAATTAAAAACTAAGAAGTTCATGATAATAAAGAATGATGGTAATACATGCCAAAAGGTTAAAGAGGGATGGATATGCACTATAATGAGGTAGGAAGGGCTAAGGTAAGCTGAGAATTTGGAAGGCTTCTGTGACCTAGGTGAGTAGAGAACCTGAAAGATAAGAGGGAGACAGCCATGTGAAAAACAAAAGACAGGGAGTTCAAGAGGCAGTGTAATTACCCATCATCTCATTCTACCATAATTTATTACACTATCCCCTATTAACACCCACAAACATCACACAACTCTCGTACACGTCTGTAATTACTTTTGTAGAATCAGTTCTTAGAAGTGGCCTTTTTTGCCCCATTGGGATGTAAATTTAGAATTTTAAATACTTTTCAATTAAAATAGTACATTTATTTTTATTCTACCAATTTTAGATATGTGGAGATCAGTTTTAGAATATAGTTATAAACATTATATGTCGTGAGTCCTTTTTTGGAGTTTAATCTGAAAGCTCAGAACTGATTTCTCATTGATTTGAATTTCATTTATTTGTTCATGAGTGAGGTGGCAATCCTTTATAAATACATGGATTACAAACAGCTCTGGAGACAACCCTCCTTGGTTTAAATTCTAGCCCCTCTAATAGCAGGATGAACAACTTGGATAATCTATCTAACCTCTATGCTTATTTTTTTATTAACTTAAAATTAGAAATAAAGATAATAATAGTGCTACATCACAGGATCATTTGTGAGCAAAAAAAAAAAACAAAAAAAAAACTCTAAAATATTAGAAATACACCTGTCAGTAAGCATTAACTTATGTTAAAAATGTCTTAGAAGTAGTAGTAATAGTATTAATTATTTTCTGTATAAAATCTGTACTTTCATTTAATATTATTATTAATATTATTCTGTTTTTTTTCTGTACATTTTACTTCATGTTTATTCTTCAAGTTCTTCTGTATTTTTTGGCTTTTTTTTGAAAACCGATCTTTAAAACTATTTTAAATATTAATGCATTGATTTGGAATTTTCTCCAAGCTGTAGCAGTTTTCCAAGTTGGTTGTTCATTTAAAATATTAATTATGGAGTATTTTTTCAATAAAATAAGTTTATAGTTTCTGAGGTATCAATATTTTCACTTGTAGTTTCTGGCTTTAACATTTTAATAAGTAAGTACTATGATATAATTTAACTTCTAAACTTCTTCACTTGACTTTCTTCTTAATGCTTTTATGAATTAAAAAATAAGATCCTTGGAAATCTATATGGATCATATTTTTCTATATGATCTGCATCAATATCTATGACAATCATTTCAAACTTCTGTTATATATTTGTATGATGAATTAATGGATATTTTAATAACAAATCATTTTTGGATTTTTAAAATGACACCATGTGTTATGGTTGAAAATTATTTTGTTATATAAGTACATTCTATTTGCAAATTTTTTATGAATCGAATATATATGTATGTATACGTATGTGTGTATGTGTATGTATACGTATATGTGTATGTGTATATATATGTAGTCATACATTTTACTGGTCCATAGTATTCTTTTTTCCTTTGTTTTTTAGCAATTTTTAATTTTAATTTTTAGCAATTTTAATCATATTTTTCTGTCAAAAAATTTGAGACATAATTATTTATGTTAATTTATGATCTATCAATAACAAGTTAAAAAGTTGTCATATTTTTTTAATTTTAAATGTGTCTTAAAAGTCTAGAAAGCTGTACTCTTACAGAAGACTTGAAAGTACTCTTCAAACTCTAAATTGTGTCTTTTATAATCTTTTAAAGTATATTGGTATTTGACTAGTCTAAAATATGTTCTAAATTTTATTCATAGAAGTCATCTCAACCATGACTTATTTACACATAATAGATGCCCAGTAATAAATTAATGTAACAAATTAGTGGTCTAAATAATTATTATTTCAGCAAAATACACATTCATTATTCTCATATTTAACTTAATGCAAAGCTAGTAACACATTACTAACATTTGTATTAATTAATACACACGTCAATCATTTTTGTAAAATGTATTCTGTAACACAGACCTTTCATCATCTTAACACTAGTTCCCTTTTCTCTTCTACTTATAGCTTTCTTGGAAGCATTGCTGAGTCTTTACAGTAAATAAATGTGGTAATATCTATTTTGGACTTTCTGAATGTAATCACCACAGCTGTGTTTTATTTTTGGGAGGGTTTCATTTTTCAGCTTATAAAATTGTAGGGAAGATGATGAGATAAGTAGAAAGTAAGTAAAAGCTCCAACTCAAGGATGGGAAACATATGATCCTGGTCTCAAACAATAATGATGAAGAAAATTTGTCTTACCCCTTATGGAATGGAATTTTCAGATACATACAACAACAAAGGTTTTCAATTATTACCTTCTTCATGCATATTACTGATTTGAAATTGTTTCAGTAACAATCTGATGATATTCAGGGATATGTAGATCTCTGTAGCTGTGCATAACTTTTTGACAACTTAGCATATTTGGAGAAAACAAACTATGATTCGTATGTCATTCTAATCTATAAAATGCATGCCAGAAAATACATTTTTGCAAGGATGTTCCCACATCTACCTTGTGCCCTTCACATCTAACTTTGTTTTTTTTATGGAATGTTTAGTACCATAATCATATTTTTCTATTAAAAATTTTAGGACATAATTATTTATGTTAATTTGTGATTATCAAAATAGTCCCTAAAGTATTCCTGGTTTTATATGATCTTTTGAAACCTTGCCACTGTGTGAATAAGAGCTGAAGCTTACGTTCCTCCCCCTTGAACCTGGGCCAAGTTTTGTGATACTCCAATAAGAGTCTGGAAAAAGTTGGCTATATAACTTCCAAGCCTCGGTTCTTAAAACCACTATAGTTCCCACCTCACCTTCTCTCTGTCTTGGAATAATTGCCCTAGGAACACAGCCACTATACCCTAAGCTCACTTGGATGGCGGTGGAGGGAGGGTGGTTCAAGCAACATGGATTAGAATCAAAACTCCAGGACCTTAGCCCCAGCTGAGATCTTAGCTCATGGCCAACACCAATCTGCCATCCCAATAAGCAAACTATCTTGTAAGTAGATCTACAGTGTTCAATCTAGTTGCTTCAGCTGATGCTGAGTGGAATAGACAGGTCTTTGACCTATGCTATGTCCAAAGTATGAATTTATGCTCAAAATAATTAAATGTTATTTTAAGCTGCCAAATACTGAGGTAGTTTGTTTCTCAGCAACAAATACCCAGAATAGTTGAAGTAAGAAAAATATTTTGCAAACTTTCAGTAAGGTAAGTAAATAGCCATAGAAATAAATTCGGATGTTAAAATCCCATGATGAATGCATGATATTTCAACCTTCTATTAAGGAATCTCCACATCTGCCATCATTTTCATGAAAGATCCATTTCCTACCCAGTTGACACATGGAAATGTCAGACATGTGAGGCCCTTTTTATCATGTGAAGAATCAAAATCTTAAGGCAGAAACAAAAATTTTGACTTGACATAAAATTTGCAAAAATGGAACCAACTATAGTGAACGTTACCTGAGCCCTATGCACTTGGAAAACAGCTATGGTGACAAAAGCCACACTCCTTACCCCAACCTTTTTTTTCCTTCTGTATGAATTTTTTGATTTCAAAGAATCTCTCTCCCTATATGACTTAGAGAGGACAATCATGAATGCTTCTTTGTTTAACTATGGCAAGGTCAGACATAGACTTTCAAATACTCATTCTGTGTCTTATAAATGTTTGGTTGAATTATTAATACTTCTCTTGAGCAATGGATCTGGACAAAATTATTGCAGTGGAATTTAACCCTTCCTCAAAGGTCCCTCCTGAGAATCTGCTTATACCAGGGATAAATATACTCAGGTCAGCTGTCCAGTAACTCCACTTCATCATTCCATTTCCCCACACCCAGTTCTTTCTAGCCTTGTTTACTTCTCATAAAAGTTCTTTTTTTGCCTCATTTTAATATTACTCCAGATCTTAGGGTAAGCTGGCGCTTTCTTTTGATAGCAATAGTACTTATCCCCACATTACAACACTTACTTTCCCCTAGTGCAATAGTCTTTTCCAATAAAGCCTCTCCTTTACTTAAGTCTGGACTTGCTTTCAAGTGACAGAACCAATAGTGTTAATCTGAGAGCTCCCTTTTCCTAGGTCAAGAAACATCAAACAAATGACCCATTCTGTCTGATACCATATCCTGTCTGATTCAATATGATCACTACGTCCACAATAGATTGTGTGCTTCTTAAAGGCAGAAAAGTTAATGTTTTCTTTGTTAGAGCATTGCATGATCAATCATTTGAAATCAAACCACGCTTATAGGTGTGGGGAAAGAAAAATAGGTAGGAAAGATAAATATGGCAGTTTGATAGGCATTTCTCTGCAACATTGATCTGGAAAGATTCTGCCAATGCTTAAAACTGTTTTGTGCATTCAGTAATTTGTCCAGAAAAAAAAATAATACAACAAGCAAACAAGGAACTTTGTGTACCAAGAATAATGTATGAGCAGCCCAATATCCTAATCAGAAAATAAGACTTAATGACTTGAATAATTTCTGTGGTGTTTGAAATAAGCCAAAACATAATGAATTCATCTGAAAGAATGCCTACTAAAACACCAGTATCCCCTGACAAGGGGGTTGGAGAAGACTAATGTTACTATGTAACAGGAGGTGGTTCTGCATAGGAAAAGTACAATCCAACACCCATTGTGCACGACATTACAGGACAGGTCCTAGAGTTACTACTTGTAAAATGTTTGCAAGCAGAAAAGTAGTGAATTCGCTAAATATTTCATGCAAGAATCAATTTGCATGATCAGAAATACACACAGACATACTCAATTTATATCAATTTAACACACGCAATTTAGTATGTACAGTGGCATGCTGGTAATGTTTAACTGCTAGCTTTCTGAGAAGACAAGAGCAAATTAGAAATCCTGTAAAACTCTGAATTTCAAAGTTTCCTCCTTTTCTCCATTTTGTCTTTGTAAAATAAATTATTTTGTTTCTGTGATATAAATATTCTTACTATTGTCAATTTCAAACTACCGACTGGAGGTCAATTTTTCCCAGAACCATACTCAATATATATGTGCATTTAGTTTGTGTGTGTTTGTGCATTTGTGTGCATGTGTGCATGTAAACATACTAAGTATATAAGTGTATATATACTCAAGTATATATTCAGTGTATATTTGTATATATTATATATTCTGCATATATATTCTATATGTGTATGTTTCATATAAATAAATCAATAAAAGAAAAATGCCCATCTAAAACAAATACAGCGAAACATTTTGGTTTTGTTTTCAGCTTTATTGAGGTGTAATTTGGTTTTGTTTTCAACATTTATTGATGAATACAATGCGTATATATTTTTAAGATATACAATGTGGTGCTTTGATACAGATATACATTCTGAAATTTCTGCCACAATAAAGCTAATTAACAGATTAACCATCTCACATAGTTATTTTTATTGGTTTGTTCTGTGATGAGAAAATTTAAGATCTACTCTGAGTGAATTTCAAATATACAATACAATATTAATAACTATAGTCACTGAGCTATACACTAGATATTTTACTATATATTTTAGTAATTATTCACATAACTTATTTATCCTGAATAACCAGAGCTTTGTTCCCTTTGATCAACGTCTTCTCACTTTCCCAACCCCCAGCTCCTGGAAACACCATTCTATCTTTTACTTTTATGGATTCTACATGCTTAAATTCCATATATAAGTGAGATCACTTGATATTTGCCTTTCTGTGCCTGGTTTATTTTGCTTAGCATAACATCCTACAGTCTCATCCATGTTGTTGAAAATGACAGGATTTATTTCCTTTTCAAGGCTGAATAATAATATTTTGTCATTTTAAAATAAAAGATAATTCTACCAGGGCTACCTGAAAACTATGTTGAGAACACTTTTATTTAAGTTGAATTGAATGTGACCATAATGTAATTAATCCATGCTGTGAAGTGTTTTTTGCTTTGTTTTTATTCTTTTATATTAAGGGAATTTTGCATTTTTGTATCTATTTAAGGTGCTCAACATGATGTTTTTATATACGCATACATAGTTCTGTTACTACAGTCAAGTCAGTTAACATATCCATCAATTCACATAATCCATGCGTGTGTGTATGTTTGTGTTGTAAGAACATATAAAACCTCTCAGAAAATATTGAGTATACAACATAATATTATTAGTTATTATCCTCACACTGTATATTGGATTTCTCTATTTATCCCATATAACTGCAACTTTGCATTTTTGACCTAAGCATTACATTTTCTTTATTCATTTGTCTGTGAATGGACACAGGTTTATTCCAGATCGTGTGAATAATCCTGCAATGAACGTGGGAGTGTAATATCTCTTCAACTTACTGATTTCATTTCTTTTGGCTATATACCCAAAATTGGATTGGTGGATCATATGATAGCTCTGTTTTTTCAAGAAACCTCCATGATGTTTTCCACAGTTGTTCAAATTTACATTCTCACCAACGATGTATAAGGGTTTCCTTTTCTGCATGTCCTTGCTTAAACTTTAATATTTTGAATTTTTGATAATAGCCATACCAACAGGTATGTGACAATATCTTTTTGATTCACATTTCCCTGATGATTAGTAATGTGGAACACATTTTTACATACCTCTTGGACATTTGTATGCCTTTTTTGAACAATTTTGAACAAGTACTTTTCACATTTTTGAAATTGCGCTATATATGATACATTATGAATGAAAGATTAGGCATGATGTTAAGATATAGGAACAAAAGGAACTAATTGCCTTTAAGTAAACTTATCAGAAAACAATGAATAAGAAAGTTTGTAAGTGCTATGCTTTGGTAGCACTTTCAAACATATATAAATTAACACTGAAAATATATTTTATTATGTCTTTAAATAATTACATTTCTAAATATGCAGATGCAGTCATTTTATTTCTTGCTCAAGTGCCTCAAAGGTTTTTTGCTGTATATAAATCTATTGTGAATTTTTCTATTATTTTGGTCTGAATTACTGTAGTAAATTTAAGTACAATAATGGCAACATAATCAGACAGTGATAAAAATGATTGTTGGATTTGCCTTCCAGACAAATACATGCAGAGCTTAGAAAAGCCAGCAACAAGCTGTAACCAACAGAGCTTTACTGCACATAATTAAGTCAGCATTGGCATTATTATAGTCAAGCGCTTTGGGAAACGGAGTTGATTTTTTTTTTTTTTTAACACAGGGAAATCGGTAAGTCTTTGGGAGGTATATGGTAATCTGTGCTGTAACAAAACATATTCATCCAGATGATTAATTTAAATGGATTTACCAAAGAAAAAGGCTACAATTTTGTTGCACAAAATCTGACCAAGAAATGTATATAAAACTAAGATGACTCATGAAAAAATTACACTTACCATGCAAAAATCAAGAGATCACTTTTTTCTTTTTATACCTACCAATTAGGTTACAAAAATCTAATGATATCTTTTTATCTCTTTCTAAGCGTACATTCATAGGACTAAGAGTTAAATTCAATTTCTACTCTAAAAAGAATAATAAGTGATCTGAAACAAAATGATTTATTTCGCAAAGACGAAAGGGAGAAAATGAAAGTAAAAAGAATTTCTTCAGAAGCTATCTTTTGTAGCAAATGGTCATTGAAAATAATAAATGACAAAGGATACATTCTTTTGCAGCAATCCTTGGTTAGCATATTCATATCTAAAAGAAATACTTTGGGGCAGGTTATTTTATAGTTCTACTAATTACTAATTTGTAGCTCTTAACTATCTCATTTTATTGAATTTTATTCTTAAAAATGTTTACAAATTGAGAAAATATTGTTTCACAAACTGTCACCAAATGTGAGAAATATTCGAAGTAAATAAAAGACACTTGAGTGCCTCTGCAAAGGTATTATTTTTGTTTCTTGTTAAGACGTGGTAATATGAGAAGGTCTTAACATAACATTGATCCCATAAAAAGGGGATAGGCTACTTTATATGCAGTATATTCTGAAGAATCATTTTGGATCAGTAGGACTCATTCATTATTAAGGAATTTTATTCTTGGCCTCCTCTCTAGCTCTTTATTTCTTCAATACTACTTAGTTTCTATTGGGAAGAAAACTTTCCCCTTTCATTCAGTTCGCAGCATTTTGGAATTCTGATCCATCTGGGAGTAGGGCCCTTAGTCAGCCATACTAGAATCATCTAGAGTATTTAATAATTTTTAACCTTCTTTGAAATGTCTAGATCAACTACTTTAGACTTTATTGGAAATGGATTTGGGAATCTCTAATTTTAGCATTTCTGATGATTTTACTCATATTAATAATACAAAACCAATAGCCTAGAGGAAGATTGAAGCTACTTGTCTTGTGCTCATTATAAATTTTGTAAGAATGGCTCATTAACCTTCTTCCTAACACCAGTTTTAATAACAGTAAAATCGTTAATTAATATAAAATATAGCAGAGATGGAAGACTGTGCTTTCACCTCTATTTAACTTGGATATAATTAATACTTAACTCTTTTTGGTTGAAATGCTCAATGAAAATTGGTCATTTGCAAGAATGTAGCAATAGAAAATTAGTAAGTAACATAATTGTCAGAATTTCTAGGTTTTAATCTTGTCTTGAGTACTGATTAGCTTTTTTATGATGGGCAATTCACTCAAATTTTTCTCTTATTTAAACACTCATTCTAATTATAGAATTTATACATAAACATATTACGCTTATAAAAAGGACAATTCAAATAATGCATATGATCCTTTAGCAATCACTTTCAATATCAGTGCTATCCCAGAAATAGCCACAGTCATTGATTTAATTAGGTAAATGTAGAAATAGACATAAATATAAATATAGATACAAATGCATAACATTGTAACATACACTTTATAGAGACCATTCTTCTGCACATTTTGTCTATAACTTGATTTTTCTTTTTAATTATAATGTATCTTCTGAATTTTTCTACATTAGTTATTTGAATACACATTCTTCTTCTTAACCGCTTTATCATATGTTATAACATGAATAACATGCAATTTATTTATCCATATCTATACTGATAGCATTTAGGAATCTTCTTTCTTTATATTTTTGTTTTGTTTTACTTTTCTTTTGTATTGCTGTTATTATTATTACTATTATTATTATTATTTTGAGAAAAGGTCTCTCTCTCTGTCGCCAGGCTGGAGTGCAGTGGCATGATCTTGGCTCACTGCAACCTCTGTTCCCCTGGTTCAAGGCATTCTCCTGCCTCAGCCTCCCAAGTAGCTGGGACCACAGGTGCCTACCACCATGTCCAGCTAATTTTTGTATTATTAGTAGAGACTGGGTTTCAACATGTTGGCCAGAATGGTCTTGATCTCTTGACCTCATGATCTACCCACCTCAGCCTCCTAAAGTGCTGGTATTACAGGCATGAGCCACCATGCCCTCCCCAAGAATGTCATGTTTTTAAGTGTGTAGTGGTGATCCTTTGCATTCTTATTGGCTTATATTCTATTCATTTTACACATCTGCATTTTCATGCCAAATTAAATAAAGTATATTTATTTATATATTTCTGAAGAATAAAATTCTTTGTCAGTATTCAGTTTTCTGCATTCCCTTGTGAGCTCAAACACTGGAAGTTATTTCATTAGAATTTATCCTCAGCTTTCTTCCCTTGTACTGCCTTGCTTCTCTTAATCTTCCTTTTATAAGAGAATTTTCTCAACAAATTATCTCCTCTCAGAACTTGAATCTCAAACTCTGATAGCAAATGAAGACCCCCTTCACTGGTATCAGGTAGAGTATTGTAGTGAGACTTCTAAGATTTCTAGCTGTGGTAAATGGAGGTGGGAATCAAGTGAATATGACGTACAACCTAGTACATTACTGTTAGCATTTGAAAGATAAAAGGAAATTTCAAACCAAAAGGCTAAGGAGTTGGGTGGTTATTGCTAGGTAACAATGATGCATGAAGCAATCTGTTAATTGTCAAAGTATGAGAGCCAGAGAGCCTCTTGGACAATATTTAAGGAGGCATTCGTCATTTGCAACCAGAGCGCAGACAGAGTTGAAGACCTAATTGTAAGCAGGGTGGTCATAACTTCGGATAAGTTTCAATTCTCAGAGAGGGAAATACTCCCAAGCCAAAGTCAGGATTTTGAGAAGGAAGAGATAGGAGACATGGTTAGATGTCTTTCAACACTTCAAATAGGAATGATTCTAAATTCCTCCACTCCTGGGAAGTTGGAGTTCTCTGTTCCTATAGCTTTAGGCTCTGTAATTATAATTCCTCTAGGTACAAAACACGAAGAGAAGCTTTCTTCAGAAGGCATAGTTAGAATTCCAATACATTTGAAAATATTACTGCTACCTGGTCATTTTGCCCACCTTATGGCAGTAGTTTATTAGGCATAGAAAGAAATTATACCAACAGAAGCGTGTGTTACTTACAAGACCAGCTTCTTAGGCAGCAGAAGTATTCATTACAAATATAGAATGACGTTGGAGGAGTCCACAGGCTGTTTCTCTGGTAAACATTACCAAACTGAACTCTCAGACAACAGCTGCATCAACTGATAGGCATATGCATAAACCATTTTGAATTACCAGGCTTGTTCTGCCTTCAGTGATTGAAGCCCAGAAAACATTTTACTATAACTGCATGAGCACTTTCAAGTAAAAAAAGGCCCAGCCACACCCATCATTCTTGACCTCAATCACATATAAAGGGAAACACATCAGGCTAACAGTGAACTTTTAAGCAGAAATATTACAAGCCTGGAGAGATTAAGGGCCTACTTCTAACATTTGTAAAGAAAAAATTATTCAACCCAGAATATTATATCCCCCCAAAACTAAGCTTCATAATTGTAGGGTAAATAAAATGTTTTTCAGACAAGAAAGAGCAAAAAGAATGCATGACATTAACCCCACCTTATAAGCGATCCTTAAGGGAGTTCTAAACACGGAAAAAAAAATGCATGCTACCACAAAAACACACTTAAAAACAGAGGCCGTAGACACTATAAACCAAAAGCACAATAGAAGCTGAAAAGCAAATAGCTTGTATTTGCAGGATAGGATCAAAGCTTCACATATTAATATTAACCTTGAATGTAAAATAGTCTAATTGCCCCTAGTAAAAAGGAACAGAGTCGTCAATTGATTTTTTTTTAAAAAGGCCATCAATCTGCTGTCTTCAAGAGACCCATCTGATATAGGCTCAAAGTAAAGGGTTCTAGAAAGGCCTACTATGCAAACAGAAATCACAAGAGATCAGGGTCATTATTTTTATATCAGATAAAACAGACTTTAAACCAACAACAGTAAAAAGGGGCAAAGAAGGGCATTGCATAATGACAAAGTGTTCAATTTAGCATGATGTACCAATCCTAAATATATATGCATCCAACATTCATAAAGAAGGGCATTGCATAATGGCAAAGAAGGGCATTGCATAATGACAGTGTTCAATTTAGCATGAAGTACCAATCCTAAATATACATGCATCCACATTCATAAAACAAGCACTTCTAAACCTATGAAAAGACTCAGACAGCCACACTATAATAGGGAGGATCTTTAACAGCCCAATGGCAACAATTAGACAGATCATGAAAGCAAAAAACAAACAAACAAATAATTCTGGAATTAAATTTGACCAATTAGACCATTCAATCTAATACACATCTACAGAAACTTCCCTCATTTGTACATGGAGCATACTCCAAGACTGGCAATATTCTCAGCCATGAAGCAATTCTCAATAGATTCAACAAAGTTTCAAAATCATAACAACAACATTCTTGGACAACAGCAGAATAAAAATGAAAAAAAAAATAACAAGAAGATCTCTCAAAACAATGCAAAATCGTGGACAGTAAGTAACTTGCTGCTGAATGATATGTAAGTATGCAATGAAATCAAGGCAGAAAAAATTCTTTGAAATAAATGAAAATAGAGACATAATATACCAAAATATCTGGCATGCAGCAAAAGTAGTGTCAAGACGAATTTTTATAGAGCTAAATCCCTACATCGAAAAGTCAGAAAAATTTTAGGTTAGTGATCTAACATCACACCTGGAGAAAAACAGAAAAACAAGAGCAAACTAACCCAAAAACTAGCAGAAGAAAATAAATAACTGAAATCAGAGCAGAACTGAATGAAATTGAGGCCCCCAAATCCATACAAAGTATTCAAAAAATAGTTGGGTTTTGAAAGGCTAAACAAGATTGATAAGACTGCTAGCTAATTAAAGAGAGAGAGATTTAAATAGGTACAATCAGAAAGAACAAAGGTGACATCGCAGCCAACCCATTGGATATACAAAGGCTGGGAATGTACTAGGTCACACCTGAAGTCAGCATACTACAGGGCCTTGCCTAAGGCCCATGCAGACTGCTACCTAGCTGCTACTCATTTTCATTCAAGGATCATGGGTTCTGTAGTCAGCCAGTGGTAAATTCTGCCAGGACTGTGTCCTTACCTTCAGGGCAGTTGGCTCCCTTTTGGCCAGGGTGGGTCTAGAACTGCCTGGGAGCTATGGCCTAGAATGGGGAATTTAGGACTCTGCTTGGTTCTTTATTTCCTGTGCCTGAGCTGGTATCCAGCTTGAAAGACAAAGCCCTTTTTACTCTTCCTTCTGCTGCCAAAGTGTATTAGTATGTTTTCCTGCTGCTGATAAAGACATACCTGCGACTGGGAAGAAAAAGAGGTTTAATTGGACTTACAGCTCCATATGGCTGAAGAGGTCTCAGAATCATGGTGGGAAGTGAAAGGCACTTCTTACATGATGTTGGCAAGAGAAAAGGAGAAAGAAGCAAAGCAGAAACCCCTGATAACACCATCAGAATTTGTGAGATTTATTCACCAACATGGGAAAGCATGGGAAAGACTGGCCCCCATAATTCAGTTATCTCCCTCTGGGTCCCTCCCACAACATGTGGGAATTCTGGAAGATACAATTCAAGTTGAGGTTTGAGTGGGGACACAGCCAAACCATATCATTCCACTCCTGGCCCCTCCAAATCTCATGTCCTCACATTTCAAAACCAATCATGCCTTCCTAGCAGTCCCCCACACTCTTAACTCATTTCAGGATTAACCCAAAAGTCCACAGTCCAAAGTGTCATTTGAGACAAGGCAAGTCCCTTCTAACTATGAGCATGTAAAATCAAAAGCAAGCTAGTTACTTCCTAGATACAATGGGGGTAAACAAAAACACTCCAAATGGGAGAAATTGGCCAAAACAAAGGTATTGCAGGGGCCTTGCAAGTCTGAAATCCAGCGGGGTGGTAAAACTTTAAAACTCCAAGATGATCTCTGTTGACTGCAGGTCTCACATCCAGGTCACATTGATGCAAGAGGTGGGTTCCTATGGTCTTGGGCAGCTCTGCCCCTGTGGCTTTGCATGGTACAGCCCCTCTCCAAGCTGCTTTAATGGGCTGGCATTGAGTATCTGCAGCTTTTGCAGGTGCAACATTCAAGATGTAGGTGGATCTGACATTCCTCTGTTTAATAACAGAGGCTCTGACTCAACACACTTATGGATAATGATTAAAGGTCAGGTTCCAAGGCTTAAAGCATTTATCACCATTTGAGGGTGATAAATCTGGTCCCCTTTGAGTAGGAAGTAGTCATCGCAGATGTGCAAATGTTGGTCTAGGGACAAAAAACCATTTAGATAAACTCCTTTGCATTTCCCTGTTAACTGCCCTATGTTTCAAGCCTCAAGATAAAAGAACTAGCAGCCTTTGACCCATTCTCTTATGTGAAGCTATGTAAACCACTGGGCCTTCCAAGGGGATTTTGTGACTATTTCCTATAACTATCCATAAAATTTTTCCCTTAATATTTTTGCCACCAACCTGACTGACCTACCACAGGTTTCTCACTAGGTTGCATGCACTTCAAGTCTACTGGCTCTGAGATTAGCAGAGCACCAGGATTTGCACAGGAGTTGAAGTCTTTGTGGCCTAGATTGCCTTTCAAGTTTATTTAGGATCTCAGAATGCTTTAGCCCAGAGTGTTGGGCTTAGCCAGAATTTAGGTTCAAGTCTGGTTAGGTTCTGACCACTGACATGGGTGGTGAATCTCTGGCTAAGGTGCTACATAAATTCTGCCCTGTGTCCCTTTCCACTGTGACATGGGAGCACTAAGTTCTAATGCAAAATCCCGCAATGATGGTGCTCTGTCTCTCTTCCAAACACACACATTCCTTCTTTGCCCCATGCAGCACTGCTGGGGTTGGGGGACAGATGGTATAGACAATTCAAAACTATTTTATTCTGTGTGAGTAACCACCCACATGGGCACCGAGGAAGGATAGCTGTGCAGACACCAGGCACAATTAGTGCCTGAAGTATAACTTACTGCTTACTTATATCCAGGTAATATATATAAAATCATACTTAGTTCCATATAATCTTTCTATATAATCATATGACGGATTGTAGTCGGAGCTGTACAGACACATTTAGTGCCGATTTATATAATCCTTCCATATAACCATATAGTAGTTTGTAGTAGGAGGAATGCCAAGAGCAGTCACAGAGCAGAAGCAAGTACATGGGAAAACAGCCAGACCAGGACAAGAACCAATGACCCAGGCGGTAGCGTCCCTGACTGAAAGGGCATATGCTATATGTCTAGGTCAGGGCCTAGACAGCAGCACTCCGTTCCCGCTGTATGGCCGCTTGGAGGAAGAGTTATTCCTCCTGAAAAGGAGTTGCAGTAACTTGCATCCAGTTCTTGTGGAAAGTAGTCTTCAAGCCTGAGATCCCACAAATAACTGAGGGAGAAGAACCCCTCTGGTATAATCAGGCCACGGCGGATGTACACCCTGCCGGTGTTTCTCGCTACTGTGCTGGCTCAAATCATCCTCCTGTAAAATATCTTAGAGAAGAGCACACTCTGTCAGCTCCCACTGCATTGGTTTACAGCATCTTTCTCTAGGAATCCTTTGAAGTCTCCAGCCCTCAGATAAGAAGTATCGTGTATGGCACTTATTGCACACAGCTTACCTCCTTGCCTCAGTGACCTAATGGGGGTGGACCCCGTTTTTTGTACACAACCCTCTATTACTGCACACGGCATGGCCCCCTACTGCCCATGACCCACTTCTCTAACTAGGTAACCTAATAGGGTGGCTCCCTTGCTTGCTGCTCATGTGATTATGTATGCCCTATGATTAAGCCTATAGATGACCTCACTCCCGACCCTTCCCTGTGTACTGTACCGAATAAATACAGACGCTTCTGAATGTTCAGGGCCTCACCTGTCTCCACTTGTAAGTGGCGTGGCCACCCGAGCCCAGCTGTCTTTTCCAGTCCTTCTGTGTCCTGTCTCTTTACTTCTCGGATCCAGCACCTCAGCACAGCGATAGGGGACAGCCCACGACCCTGTAGGGCAGTTACCCGCACTCTGTTCAGTGCCTCTCTTTGGTATGATGTTAAAATTAGGTACTGTGATCACTCTACTTCATTTTAGCTCTTATGAAAGTGGTTTCTTGTTTGGATTGTTGTTCAATTTTGTGTTCCTGCATTTGGGACAATTGCTGGAGGGTTTTTTTTCCACCTCCCCTTGAATTGCTATTAAATTAAATCTTTTTTTACAGCAAGATTTAGTTGAATATTACTTTCAGTGCTTCTATTTCAAAAACAACTATTTTGGACAATCATTTTCAAGGTATACCTGTTTCTAGAGACAAACATATTCACTGTGCTAGAACCGAGATTTTGACCTCCTTAGATCTGCTCGTTCCCACCAGCTTCTCAGGCCTCTTTTTGGCTTCTCAGAATGGCTAGCATTACCTTCCTAATGCCCTGGAACCTCATAGTAACTTTTCCTACTTCATAAAATTTAGACCACCTTCTCTGCAGATTAAGAAAAACTGGCAAGAAAAGACTGTTAAAGTTGCATAATGGCAACACTGAACTTGCTAGAACTACAGTTTTCCAGTGATGTCCAGAGAGACTGTTCGGACCTAGAAATGCGAAAGACTTATTGTGTTGTTGAGTAATCTTTGATCAATAAGATACAGCAGTCGAGAAGGAGCTATGATATCAATGGTTTTGACCTTCATGCCTGAAAACTGTCCCAAGATTAATTTGTTTCCCTTGGGTCTCTAGGGACATCCCTCTAGGACACAGACCCCAAGTATATTTGTTGCAAATCTGTGACCTGTCTCTAGCTCTCTTCTATTTGCTCTATCTCCAGGCCTAACTTTTCTTTTGTTTTGGTGGGCCTCAGAATTGTACTTTTAATAAAGTAGTAGCTCACAAGATTTTGCCCCAGTCTCTGCTTTCTAGTAACTGTGTAAGACATCCATCTGCTGGAAAATGCTCTTGCTCTTTCATCTCCCAATTGAGAAGCTCAGCTTTATGGAGTTGTATTCTACCCACTGACTTCGGTAAAAGTAATAATTTGATGATATAATTATATGACTTTAATGATGAGAATATTCCCCTTACAGCTTCATGATATCTAGGAAGCAAGAGCCAAAAATTATCATATTTAATGTATTTTTACTCAGATCAAAAATACAATATCTATTATATAAAATAGCCGTGTACCAGATATTTTTGTAAGACTATATGACTTTGTGTGAACTGAAAAAACGTACAACTATATAAGTATAGACATAAACATTAAATTTAGAAATATTAGCTATAATTGTTGTGACGATTAGATAAAATAGAGAGTATTTAGCTAGAAGTGACTTAGAAGAGGATGGCATAGTACAAATATTTGTAAATTCAGAGTTGAAAAGCAACCAGAATTAGAATGGTTGAATCCTACTGCCTCTAATGATAAGAGGAATAGCCACAGAAGAATGGATGAAAATTAATAGGGAGCAATTGCTTACTTGCCAAAATTATTTACATATGTAAAGTAACTGTGATCATTTAATTAAGATATTGAAATTTTAAATTTTAATGCAGTATTTCAGATAAGTTACAGTGTTCAGACCATTGTTTAATGTGATGTACAATTCCTTAATGATTCTGAGACAACTCAAATTGATTTATACTTAGTTCTGACATCGATTGTAGTAATACCCTTAGATTTTCTGCTTTTTTATTCAAATATCCAATTAATTTTAAGAAATAAAATAACTGACTATATTTTTTCATTATTAACAATTATACTGCCATTATATGAGTCCCTATTATATGTTTGTATTCAAATAATAGTAAATCTTAACTTCTTAATTTTATAATACACAATATACTACTATTCTTATTAAATAAATCATGGATTAAAAATTATTATACATATAAAAGGCTAGTTTTAGTGTCTATTTTTTTAGATTTATTTAATTGCAAAGTGCAAGAATTTTATCAACATTCCATGCAAACCAGGGGTCCAAATTATGTCAAACTATAAAATTCATAAACATGATAGAGATAAATGTTCTTAAATGAAATATGTAAATATTTAAATTGTAGCAATAGTAAAAACAAGTAATTTACATCTAATCAAATGACAAAAAATATAAAAAGCTGCTCAAATTCACTAATAGATACCATTTTTAAGGAAAAACGCATACACCCTATTCACACATAAACACCAATGTGTTTGTATAGATAAAAATATATGCTCATATTTATACATGATTTTAAAAGCATGAAGAGATTTAGATAGATGCTCACTGAGTTATTAATACAATTTTGAACACCACAATTCCAGCTCTTAGTTAGCAACGTGAGCTTCTTTGTTTTTCTTCTTACTAACTGAATTATTTGGTCCTAGTCTTTAATTTGTTCTTTATCTTCCCTCAAGGTATAAGTGACCTAATTAATTACTACAACTTTAAATACTACCTATAATACATTGATGATCATATGTATTTCTTTTAATGATATTTTTCTTATAGTACCCAAAAGCTGGTTTATTAACTGAGGTCCAGATGAATTTGAAGTTACTAGAATCTTGATCTAGTAAGTGTAACAATAATATAATAATGATCAATATAAAACAATAACAATCACAGTTACTTTTATACTAACAGTATTATGTAAATCATAGAGACTATTTAGGAGAAATATCTTTATGCTAACAAATATATGGAGAGATCTAGATAGCTTAATATTGTGAAAGATGAATATTTCTCAATGACATAGAAATCTATAGTTTTTCCAAGTATAATCTGTAAAATTTGAGTACTGTCTTTCTGCTGATTTAGCATAATTTTGAAAAATTTCCCTATTTTTTTGGTTCCTCTGATTTCTTAGCCTTACTGCATTTATAAAGGAACCCTGGAATTTTGGTTTAAGTAAATGTCATTTATCTATGAGAAAATAAGTGAAATGAATAAAAACTGTGTTCAAAATAAGGGGAAATCAAGTCTTTTGTTTTAGAAGCCAAATGTGGAATGATAAAGGTATATAAGTTTTAATATAAAGTAGAAAATTTACTATGTGCTACTTCAACATGATCTGTATGCCTTTTCTTTCCATAAAACCCTGTCTACCTATAGAAAAAAATAAATGTTTATTCTGAAATAAATGAAATATGCAAATATTCTTTGAAAAATTGAAGTAAAAAAATTAGAGTATTTTAAGTTTTTAATATTGTTTTTTGAGGCAGAGTCTTGCTCTGTGGCACAGGCTCAAGTACAGTGTCACAGTCATAGTCCACTGCACCTCATCCTCCTGGGCTCAAGTTATCCTCCTGACACTCAGCTAATTTTATTTATTTATTTATTTTTCTGGAGACAGGGTCTCACTATGTAATCCAAGCTGGTTTTGAACTCTTGGCCCCAAACAATTCTCCCACATTGTCCTCCTAAAGTGCTGGACTTATAACCATGAGCCACTGAGCCAAACCTATTAGAATATTTTAAAATGTAAAAAGAAATTTCTTTTATTTTTCTTATAATTGATATTTATCATGCTACTAAATATTATTTTTCACAGAGAAAAGTTGTATGATTATATGCTGCTATATATCTAAAACTTTACTTTTACTAAATACTTCCATTTAGATTTTCTAAGACATTTTTTCTTAAATAACAATTGAATAGAATAATTCATTTCTGTAATATCTCCAACATTACATTGTACCCTAGGAGCAAACCTTGAATGCTAATAGATGAATATTGAAAAACACTAGTATTATTGGTGGAGTTCCTTAAGTTTTCTGTGCCAGTTGGGTTCCCTGGCCCCCCCAAAATGGGGATATATTGATAGTCCCTATTTCACATTGTTATAGTGAAGATTAAATTAATTAACACCTGTAAAGCATTTAGGACAGTGCCTGAAAAAAATACTCCTTTAGGTCACTTATTACCTCAAATATGACTTGTCTCACAGTTCTCTCCCCTTCTTGACTACACCTCCTTCTAACAGCACTTTCTAAGATAGTCTTCACACAAGTCACTATCCATTATTTTCTTGAAACTTCTCTTGATATTTACTAATATACTAAATTATCAACTTGCCAGGATTCTTATGATGCATTTCTACCAGGTCTCCAGGATCCCCTTCTTATTCTAGAGCAAGTGTCACTGAGAGCTTGAGAGTAAGAGGGAAGCAGCCATTTTACTTGACAACGTAAAAGTGTTTGATATTCTGGCAAAAGTTGTTACAGTGTAATTGACCTAACAAAAAAAAAAAAGTAGGTAGCTTAATAGTGAAAGATATTTCTATTTTATCAAATAAACAACATGAATTTAAATTGTATTCTGAGAATGAAAGGGAATATGGAATGAAGGAAAGCTGAATTGTTTATTGCCTCCTATTTACTAGGTCTGGTGGAGTTTGCTGTCTATTGACCCAAAGTCACAAATCTCTTGTGGCCCTTTCTGTACGTATACTATTATGATATAAATTTCTACTCTACTCTTTGTTCCTTCAGACTCAGGGGTGGGAAGAGCTCCAGCTCTCACTCTTCCTGGTACATGGGACTGCCCTTCGTTGGTTTTCTTCAACTCAAACTCTCGAAAATTGTCAATTTTGAATGTGCCTTTATTTCCTCCCAGGACCCCGACTAATATAAGATGATTTTTTTGTTTGTTTTTGAGATGAAGTTTCACTTTTGTTGCCCAGGCTAGAGTGTAATCCTGTGCTCTTTGCTCACTGCAGCCTCTGCCTCCCAGGTTCAAGCAATTCTCCTGCCTCAGCCTCCCAAGAAGCTAGGATTATAGGCGTAAGCCACCATGCATGGCTAATTTTGTATTTTTAGTACAGATGGGGTTTCTTCATGTTGGTCAGGCTGGTCCCATCCTCCTGACCTTAGGTGAACTGCCAACCTACGCTTGAGCCACCATGCAGAGCCATATAAGATGATTTTTAAAAAATGGTATCTCAGTGGATTTGTCTCAACATGGTCAGATAAATGATATGTTCAGGGACAAATGAATTTGGTAGAGTTTCAGATAAGATGCAGTTTTCAAGAAAATAAACCACAAAAAGTAATAGGCCGTAACTGAAATGGGTGGGGCTTATTCTAGATGAAATAGTCAAGGATTGACATATGGGAAGAAGGCTACCTTCTGAGAAAGAATCAGCCATCAATGATGCTACTTCCATAGCATGTGGAGCAAAATATTCTAGGCAAAGGCAATAAGAAGTGACTATAAAATAATAAATAATATCGTAATCGTGCAGGAGCAGTTGAAAGAATAGAGAGGCATACGTTCAGTGAGAAAAAAAAAAAGTAGAAAAGATAAGGTCGGAGGCTTAAGCAATAGCAGATCAGACAGGCTGATGTTGACCATTAGGGAGAGTTTTTAATTCTAAGAGTAATAGGAAGGAGACTATTAGATATATTTAATTAAGAAAGGATGTGCACTGATGAGCATTTTAAACAGATAGCTGGCTGCTATTTAGAGAACAGATTGCAAGAGGGGAAGACCAGCAGTACAAATATTGGCTAGTCTGCTACTTCTGTAGTACAAGTGAGAGATGATGGTAAAAAGAGGACATTAGTGGTGGAGTAGGGGTTTTTAAATTTATTTTGATGATGGAGCTACAAGAGTTTCTGATGATAATATATGTGTGGTTAGAAAATAAAGGCTTAATCAACTGGGCACATGATGATCCCATTTCCAGAAATAGGAAAGATTGGGGGAAAATAGATTTGATGGGAGGAAAAAAATCAGAAGTTATATTTCAGTTATGTTAATTTTTATGTTAATTTGGTTATGATAAGTTTTACTAAATCAGACAAGAATAGAAAGAATCAATGATGCGTCTTGCTACATCTGAAAGAACTGATTGGCATAGAAAGTCGAAGAGATTCCAGAAGAAATCTATTTAGGGAATCTTAAATGGACTAAAGTTAGGACTTAAAAAATATTCAATATTGCAGTTCAGTTAAACTGTGCATCCCTCCAGCAATTCTGGAAACCACATGGAGCATGTTGCCTGCTGTACATCATTCTGGTTTAAGGAGGCCAGAGAGATGGGAGTGATGTGGAGCAGGTAGACTAAGCATCACTGCAGCTTCCTATTAATAATAGAAATGTGCAAGACAATACACACAGCCCCTATACCAAAGAAAAGCAGCTTTCTGCCCAGAAGCAAATTCCCTGAGTGACTGCCTCTATCTCTTGCACCTCTTTCCAGTAACCCTATAGCCTTCCAACTTATTGAACTACAATATAAAACTAAAGAAAACTATCAGTTTTACTATAGTAAACTTTCATTCAGCTTTTCCCTGAATTCATAGAAGTCTATTGATTCACACTCCATAGCCAAGCCTGTCCCATCATTTTGCCTGTTTTCATTTAGAATCGTTTCCCTACCAATTTCAGAAACATCCTTAGTGTTTTAAATATTGTCCTTTATACCTTATGTTTCCGGTATTAAGTACTTTTCTCTCCTGCACTTCTGGGCTGAATTCACCAGCTGGACATGATTCCAGTCCACTTATAACCCAGGCTTAGAATACCCTCACATTCAGGGAAGGGGCAGCTATCATATAACCCCTGACTCTAACCTTCTATGGTGTTGTGATCTGAGCGACTGCCTGTAGCCTAATATGTATTTTAACTAAGCTGCTAAACTATACACTGTTGTTTTTTACTCTTATCAATGAACCTGACTACATATTTCTAGTAAAGAAAAAGTTCATTTTAAAATCCACACACTAAACATCTCTGTTCTCTGTGGAAAGATACAATTTCAGCATCAATTAAAATTTAACTTTTGGTATGTAAGGAATTTGATCTTACCGATGTGTTTCTCTTAATTATTTCAGACAGAGACAAGACCCAAGATTTGTTTTTCTCCAAAATGAGAAATTATCCTCAACAACAACAACAACAACAACAACAAAAAAAACATGTTCCAGTAAGAATCAGAATATTTGCATTTGGCAACCCTGAGTGCTATGATTTCTTTTTTCTTTTCACCATGAACCATAAAAACTTACCACAAAAGATTGATCTCCACAACCGTGTATACTCTAGGTATGTGAACATAAGCACAATCCCAAAAGTCACTAGCCAGTCACAGTTTGGTATTTTATCAACATCATGGAATATGATTTTGTTCATAAGTACCTGAACCTTATGATTCCATTTTGCAGGATTAATATATATCGCACTGTTCTTGTTAATACTCCAAAGACTTGCAGGATATAGAAAGGTAAGTTTGCAGGGGAAAAAAAGGAACAACAGAATAAAGAAGGAAACAGGGAATTAAAATAACTGCCTGGAAAAGTAGAATCAGACAAGCAAAGATAAAGTATTAAAAGACCAAGGGCTACATGACTCCTAAGGGGAAAATGCATATATATATGTCTATGTCTATGTATATATATATGCACTGAGATTAAATTTGATGATTTTATTTCATACTGTGTGTTCTTTCTCTCCCAATACTCACATAAAATATTTCAGGGTTACAAATTGCTCTTTTGTGTTACATTTTAAACAGGTAGATGACTTTCAGATGTAGGCAAAGTTGATTCTAGGAAACATTGTGAGGTAAGAGAAATGTATTTTAGATAAGGTATGGTCTCCTCTTCCTAAATTTTCTTTCTTGCATGTTTTTATTTCATGCTAATTTATTGTCCTGAGATTCTCCAGCCTCAATCTTAATGCACAAGTTACTTAACAGCTTTAAGTGGAGACACATGGGGAGCCCATAAACTTAAATACAAAATGTGAAATCAGATAGGTGACAGCTGTGATAATATGCCTTTTGCGTCTCCTGTGGGGTCTATATTTTACCGGACACTCCAGATGCTCTACCTTTGAATCCACAACTACATTCCCGCTGAGATCATTTAAGAAAAAAGGTGGAAAAATGAAGATATGGGTGTTATTCTGACTGGCAGAAAATGAAGACATTATCTTTAATAGTAGGAGGATCACCGATAAAGCATGACACAAGATGGCGTCTTAACTGCCAAGGATTTATCTTGCAGATACTCGGAGAAATGGTGGAAGTCTTCCCCTTTTCAGGTGCAATGATTCAGGCATTTTACGTATTTGGGGGCTGACAAGTCATAACAGGACAGTAATACTGGCTGTTTGCTGCCTGTTTGAATAAACTTATTGAAGAGGGTAGGAAGTTTTGTTGGTTAACAAGCAATTAATTGCCATGACAACCAAAAAATATATTTGGTTAAGAGCAGAAACTACTGACTCTCAGACTGACAATCTGGTGGTATTGCCGACCTTCAAATAGATTTTTATGCGTAGCCAAACAAGATCTGTTACGGAAAAGTCAGATCTTAGCATAAAAATCTGACCATAACACCTGATCTGGGGATATCTGTATGTAACTCCTGAGGATATCGACTTTGCAAATTTCCTTGAGCCCTCAGAGCTTGAAGATGTACCTCATCAGTCCCTATTAGGCCCCAACAGTACATTGTAGAGAAGACACCTTTTTATTACTAGGAAATAATTGCTTTTCTCAGAAGCTGCACCGAGGAAACTTAGAATTAATTCCAGTATAACCTGGCTAGGAGCATGCTGAGCCTGATAAATGAAGAAAGAATTTATAAACAAAAGGAGAAGTTGGAATTAGATATCATGAGCTGACAAGGGCCGAGAAAGTTATTCTGAGATTGGATTTTTAGAGTGTTTAATCAGGGGACCAGAATGTCAAACTTGACGAGTAAGAATTAGTAAGTGACCAGGGGACAATTTATCAAAGCAGAAACTCCAGAGATTGGGACAAACTTACTGACAGGTGAGTCTCAGAAGCTGAGTGAGGTAGAGCTGTCTAAGGTGATCTGGAAGACAAAGGAAGAAAAATAGAAACACAAAGAAGTGGTCATGTAGAAAATGTATATAATGCAAAGCTAAAAAAAGAAAAAAGAAAAAAAATGATGAATATATTTTTACAGGATAGGCTCCAAAAATACACCCTTTACTATGACTATCAGGAATACACCTTATAAGAAGGATATCAACATCATTAAGAAGTTCAGCAGTGACTGTTCTCTGCAGATCCAGTTTGAAAATAAGAGAAACAATCCTAAAATGAGGCTCATTAATAGTCCTTGAGATTAATGGTTCCTAAACTAACAGAGGCCAGGTGGTAACACATATTGTCTAAAACATGAGAGGTCAAAACTACTGTAATAACCAGTATAACTGGAGGAAAATGATGAGACATTACTCCTGTGAGGTTGTAGAGATGGTTGATTTACCATTTCTAGACAAAGTAGTTTGGCAGTCAGCAAGGGTGCTACTAAACATACACAATCAAATAAGGATGAGAATTAAGGAGCAGGAGACTGAGGGCTGTTATCCCAGTAAAAAGCCACAATCATTCGTTGAGCACTTTGACCTCACCATTTTTAGATCAGGATCCCAGTGACTTAAAAGGAAGTTGGATCTGTCGGAGGAAGAGCCCTGTAACACCATGACAAGCACCTACAGAAAATGGCTTTACCCATCTGCCCCAAGTATTGAATGCTGAAAGGAAAATACCCAGACATTTCAAGAACTGTGTGTATAGGGTAAGAGTTGATACTGGTACCCTGAGTCTCACCAATATCATGCCATCTGTTAAAATGAAAACTAAGAGGGGGCGAACTAAAATTCCTATCCGAAGTGTTACATGTGAAATCGTGGGTCTTTTAGAACCACCAGTGACTTTGAAGTGTATATTTGAATATTTACTGAGAAATTGAAGTAGCCTGAACATTAACTCAGGGATGAGTTATCATAGTAGGGAAGTTTAAATAAAACTTCTGAAATGTCCAGGAGAAAAATTATTGACAATCTATCTCAAACTTAAACATGTAGTGGCCACAATTTCAGCTGTTGTGCCAGATACTTTTGTTATGCGGTAATTTATTTAGTGAGTACTTTCTTCTCCATTCTAATTATAGAAGAAGAACAGGTACAGTTTTTATGTAGGAATGGACAAGAATATTCATTTTCAGCTCTGCCTCAGTCATATTAACTCCAGTGATAAATTGTAATATGAGTGATAGACACAAATGCACACGTTAGTACAAACACTCCAGTATTTCTGAACTGTGACACTGTACCAGTAATATTCTCTTTATAAACTTGATTTAATAGTATAAGTTGCAACAGACTATAATGATAACATAAAGATAATTAATGGAAAATATTCAATTTTGTAGACATTATAAATGTTCTATTTATAGCACTACTGAAACACATGCTAGCAACATGTTGACAGTAACTCACTATTTCTTATTTAATCCTGTTTTTCTCCGATATTTCCTTACATTTTTTGTTTTGTTTTGTTTGATCATTTTTTCTTTTCTTTTTTAACTGAAGAGTCAAGGAGGGTAATATAGTTTAAATTATACTGTTTCCTATTAATGTAAAAACTAAATTCTTTATGAGAAAAGAGTATTAAAAATAATTTTACTCCAACCCCTGGTAAAGTACATAGTAAGTCAAACTAATGTTGAATTAAATCTTACTACAGGAATANAAAAAAAAAAAAAAAAAAAAGTGCATAGAAGTTAAAGGAAGGCTGAAGATATGTCGGTTGAGGTTTTCATAATTTTATATTACTAAAATATTTTAATCTATGAAAATATGTTAATTTTAACTACTTATTTTGCAACTGACAACGATTTTGTAAATAATTTAAGTATAACAGCTTTTGTCAATAGTGAATTCTGATTAAAGCATTAAGATATTTCTTCAATGGAATTAATATAAGTTTCAGATAGCATTTGAATTTTAACTAGATTCTATTAATATAAAAATCATCATTATTAAGGATGAACAAGGGAGATTACAGATAACTGTCCATGCTGTGCAACACAGGGTTTACTTTTCTGTCCTTCTCAACATCAAGGAATAAACGGAAACTGACCAGAAATCTTCATCCAATTCAGATAAAGTTCATTTGAACAATGACTTCAAAGTTTATTAAGCAAAACAGTGCACTTTGTTAAACTTTATAAAGTATTAGACTCACTCGTGTGATCTAAAACCCATCTGAAGGTGATAGAAGAATGTTTAGTTCCAGGGATCCTCCAAAATAGACAGTGTAATCAAAGTTTATCTCATTAGCCATGTACACTATGTTCAATATTATAATTATATACCTTTTTTGAGTCATCATAATAACCCTTAATACATATTATATTCTACAATTAATGATGAAATTGAGACTCAGAGAAGGTATTTTTTAAAAAGCATCTAATTATAAAATATTAGAACTATTAATTGATCCTTTCTTTTATGAATTCACCCCACATTCTCTTCTAATATCACATTATTCTAAAGCAAAATAGAAAATAATATTTTTCAGATTTTTAAAAAGGTTCTTATTTTCAGTTAATCATTGAGGTTGACTTTAAAAATAGTATCAGGCAATATAATCTGAAATTTCATCAGAGATAAATTTTTCAAATCTGTGAATTCAAATCTACAGAAATGTTTACAGATAAATTTAAATGTCTAATATCACAATCTAATATTACAGTCTACAGTCATTTTCTTTAGTGTTATAATTAAGATTTAGCACTACATAATTAAGAAATTTAACACATTGGTCAAAGTAATGTCTATTATATTGATAGAAACTATAATTTGGCTTTTGAGAAATACTTTTCTATTGGGAAGTTTCACACAATGTTGTTTTTGGAATAGGCAATGTAGTAACAAACATTCTGCCTGTGAAATGCATCATTTGGTTTCATTATTTTTTCACTCGTTTGTATCACATTCTTGCATAAATTGAGACAAATTACCTTTATTTCCTTAAAGAATGAATGACTTCACTCTATGTTCCTGTTTATTTGTGTAACCCACCAAGATTTCTTAATTTAGTCTAAGTTCTAGCACTTCAGATATATATCCACTGTGATAAAGAAACTGACACTAAGATTGTCACTAAGATGCTCCAAGATTGATGATCCTTCTTAAACGTAAGATATCATTATCAATTCAAGGTCACCCAAAAGGAAATCACCAAGCTGTCAAAAGTATCTCTCTGCTACTTTTCTCAAAAGAAACATTACCTACATTTTGCTCTGGTTAGTGAGTCGTTTTCTGCATGTAAAGACTGTATAATATAAAGAATTTTACAACAAATAAGCTCTTTGATAATTCTTAAAGTAGAAATAATTTCACTTTTCTCTTCCTTCTACATTTAATCTAAAAATTCAAGATGGAGTACAATATTTTTTATTGTTCATGGTATTTGGCATTGGGGCAATATTAGATTGGAATATTTGATAATAAAAGAAGACAAAATGCATGGTGTAGACACTTTCTAAAACATTTCTCACTGCATGTACTTGCATGCATGTATTAGACTTAATAAATGTTAAAATATGTAGATCATTAAAAAATACAATTTAAAATTCATGAGGTAGGTTTACAGAGTGATATTTTATGTAAGCATATACATATGCGTGTAGATATACACCTGTACTTGTGTATGTCTGTTTGTGTGTTATTTGGAACAGATACTAAATTTTAAATTTTATCGGACTTTACTTATTTTTAGACAATAGAAATATATACACAATATAAATTGTATATATATGTGTGTGCATGTGTGTATCTATATATACATGTACAATCAAAGTTTATCTCATTCACCATGTGCATTATGTTAAATATTATAATTATATACTTTTTGAGTCATAATAATCACCATTAATACCTATTATATCCTATAATTAATAATGATGAAATTGAGACTCAGAGAAGCAAAGTATATATATATATATTATATATATCTATAATGTATATATACAATCACACACATATAAATTGTGTATATATATGTGTGTTTGTGTGTGTGTGTGTCTGTATAGAGACAGAGAGAGATTTTCCAATAGGATGCAGTTAAATTCATTCCAGAATGAATTGGAAAAAATTGCAATGCTATACTAGTGCTTCACCACGCTGATTACTTATATGCACAAAAAACTTGTTTTCAGGTCACTTCTAAGAAGAACTTGAAGTGCAAAGAGTAAAAACAAAATGCTTTTTAAAGAATGACGTTCAGTTTTAAACATCTGCAAAGAACTCTTTAAGGTTTATATTAAATTACATTAAATGCATTAGTTTGAGATAATCCATGCCTGCTGGTAAGTGCAAGCATTCAGAGTTTAATTTTGTACCTCATAATACTGTTTTAATTATGAGACAATTGTGTCTTTCATCAGCAGGAAGTTTTTTAAAATGTTCTATTTTTCCATTATGATTGCTGTCATTCAAGTATGCTAGTTTGTATTCTAGTGACTTGGACGTACTGAACCTCCTTAATTTCTTTGCACACTACTTTATTTGAGAAGGTATTAGTTGTGGAAACACTTTCCATGCTACCAGATAGATTGAAGACCAGTTAGCCACAACTGCATTATTTAGATGGAGGGACATCTCAACAAAAATTCTGATGATTCTAATCCTGTCATGTTCACCTGTTTTAAATTTAATCAGTACTTTGAGAATGTTTTAATTGAAATGAAGAAAAGCACTTTTGTTAAAAATATCAAACTGGGGTTTTGTTTATTTCATTCTTTTATTCATGAACTACCACTGTATATCAGGAAATTGAACAGATACAGGATACTCATTCTCCTAACAAAATAGGTTTCTGCATTTGTAAAGTGAAATTTACTTACTGAATCACATACACAAAATTCTAAGGAAATAAACGGAATTAACCACCCAATTTTTTAACCAACAAACTTCCATTATTATGACGGCAAAATCAAGGCAACCCTAACCCATTTGGGGAACAGAAAAATATCATTTAAATCATTACTGTCTGGTATTTCATTTTTAATAATATATTTACCCAGATTTTATAGTTAAATTTAAAAAATTATGAATCATACTTGGCATCTCAATAACACCTGTGTCTCAACTCATATTTACAGGATCCTCAACTTACATTGATCCTCACCACCTCAATAAAAACTCTGTGCAATATCTCATTTCACACCAAGGAAACTAACACTGTTAAAGGCAGAGTTACTCTCTTAAGACACAACTCCTAATAACGACACCCAAAACATAAAATCAGATCCACTGATACTTGATCTCTTATGTTTTTGTATTAGAAGGGAAGATTTTACTAAAACGTATACAATGTGATATCTGTTGTTGCTTTTTTAACCATATTCTATTTAAGTATATAGACCATGAATTCTTAAAATATAATACAAATATGCTTGTATATCTAGAAATATTATATACATGAGACTAAAATTTTTGAAACATTCATATTTAGGTATTTGTATTTTAAGTGATAAAAATTTGAATAAACAGGGACCTAATTGTAGATACTGAAACTACTATTTTTCCGGCAAGGCGGGGTGGCTTATGCCTGTAATCCCAGCACTTTGGGTGGTTGAGGCGGGTGGATCCTGTGAACCCAGGAGTTCAAGACCAAGCTGGGCAACATGGTGAAACCTCCTCTCTACAAAAAGTACAAAAATTAACTGCTGTGGTAAGGCATGCCTGTAGTCCCTCCCAGCTACTCAGAAGGCTGACGCAGAAGGATTGCTTGAGCCTGGGAGGTAGAGGTTGCAGTGAGCCGAGATTGCACCACTGCACTCCAGCCTCGGTGACATAGTGAGACTCTGTCTTCAAAAAAATTAAAAAGAAAAAAAAATTACTATTATTCCAAGAGTGAATGGATTGTCAGTTTTAATGTTTGGGAGCATATCAACCTACTTCCCTCTGGGGATGAATAGATAAATCTTGTTTAGCATGTGAAAATTATGGCTCTTTCTCTTATTGATATTTGGTGTTTCTTATGCAATATCTGTCAAATGTCTATTTCTACTGTGGAGTATTGATAGCAAAACAATAAATTCAGATGGTGATAACACCAAAATCTACTTCTCAGTATGTGTGGATGAGTGTCCTAGGTAGTCTTCTTTCTCTCCTCTTTCTCCTCCTCCCCTGCATCCTCTTCCACATACTCCTTCTCTTAAGAAATTCCAGAGGTGCAAGATGAGTAAAAAGCTTCTGTAAGCAGGCTAAGTAGAGTCTGTTAGTGTTTTGCAAGAACAGGACTCTTGGATCTTATTGATACTTCTTGTTCATTCATCACTTCTCTCGTAAAACTCTCCGTCTTTTTTGTCATCTCTCTACTACTTTGTCTTTTTTTAACACTGTATCTTTTTTTTCAAATGTCCTTGTCTGAATTAAGAATCATCCTCCTAACAGAAGAGAATTGAAAGATGACCTTCAAAGGTCACTATCAACTTTGAGATACCATGGAACATCGTCAGAAAATATGTTAAGTGTGTAAATATCAAGTTTATGTTGGAAAGGTGTCTTTGAATTTTGTTTTAATAGTACATTTGTCTCTTTATATGATCTCTTTGATGTTTATTATTACTAAAGCCTCATACTGTTTTTATCTTAAAGTCATCAATGAAGTTTTTATTTATTAATATATACTAAGAATAAGACAAATTATTTCAAAAATATCAGTGCTAATTCTTGTAGGTATGGATTTGTGGTGATTGTTCGATGTCAAAGTGCCTCCTTTTCCAATAAAATTTGTATTTTAGTCACTTACAAATAATATTTTTATATATCTGTGTTTCCCTAATGTGATATATAGGTTTGTTTCATCCACGTCTTAGATAGATGTGGATAGATCTAATGTCTTAGATCTATTTTTAAAATAACACTAAAGAACCAGCATTCATGTGTTTTTAACATATTGGAGGTTAATTATGATAGAGTGAAAAGAAAGGCAGAGAGAAAAGGATAGAGAATGAGCTAGTATGCATAATATGGCAATGTAAATAGTGTATGCTGTTTGCCATCTAGTGCAACTGAGCATGTCTCCTGATGGATATGATATGGTAAGAATTTTTCTGCTATTTCTTTAGCCAGTTTTAGTAGCAAATAGTGGTACTCTCTATTAAGTGGTCTTCTCTATTAAGAAGATCATATATTTTACCTTCTTATATTTTATCTTCAAACACTACTCACATCAGTAGAAGTGCTTGAAGATAAAATATATGGTAGTAGATAGTGTTTGAAGATAAAATATATGGTCTTCTTAATTCCTTGGCCCTCAAATACAAGCAAGCCAACATCTTCATTTAGTACTCAACTAGAAAAAATTATGAGGGAAGTGGCTGTTTAATTTAGTTAAGAATTGTTATTATAGTGCCCAATGTGATGCCTTGCTAACGGATTTCCAAAAACAAGTTTACTTCATGAGATACTTGCCTAATGTCTATAAATAGCAATTCAATCAAAATACACTTCCACTTCTCCTTTGATGCATCTGAGTTGCTTTTCTGGAATTTTCATTTTGTTTCATTTAGACTGCAAGTCATTTGGAACAGAGGCTATGTTTTCTGTACCTTTATTACTTCTATAGCACATAAGACTATTGAGGGGAGAAATGCCAGATATAAGTGAAGGGGAAGAAGGCAGCAAATCACGCTGCCATGTGTGTACCTATGCAACAATCTTGCATGTTCTTCACATGTACCCCAAAACCTAAAATGCAATAAAAAAAGTCAGTAAGAATAAAAATTTGAGCAAAATGAAAAAAAAATACTTGAGAACCCTACAAATCCATGCTCTTACATCTTAGGCAGTTTTTGTTGGCCTTGTGTTCTGTGCTGTGTCTAGAATAGGGGTCAGCAAATTGTGGCCTTTGGGCCAAATCCAGTGGGCATGTTGTTTTTGTAAATAAAGTTTTATTGGAACACTGTCACATCCATTTATTCACATGTTGTCTGTGGCTGCTTTCACGCTGCAACAGCAGAGTTGAGTAGTTGTGACAGAGACCATATGGTCCACAAAACCTAAAATATTTACTATCTGGCCATTTACAGAAAAAGTGTGCTGAGCACTGCTCTGAAAGATATTGGCTGCTTGCTAACCAGTCTTATCCACCTGCATGCTGGTGAGTCCCAGATCTATCTTCCTGGCCCTGACCTCACCAGTGCACCTTAGAATAAATTCTGTACACCTTTCTCTGCTTGAATATTCCACAAGTTCCTCAAATTCAATGAGTCTCAAAACCAAACTCTGAAGAACAACAACAAAAAAAAGACTATTATGAACATGGGAACATGGTTTGTGACTCAACAAAAATATATAAAAACATATAAATTAATTTTTAAGTGAGTGGGTAGAACTATTGAAGGATTAAAATATTTGCCTTGCAAAAGGTTGAGAGAATACATAATATTTTATTTTTACTAGAAAAAAGGCAGGAATAATAATGGAAAATCCTCAGTGAATTTAACTTATATAACCCAATAGCCTATATTTAATTAGTTACCTTATAAGTGCTACAATTAACTTCTTATTAAGTGGAAAATATATTAAATATGTATTTCCTGAAGTTAAAAGAGTTCAAGTGTATATTTAGTAAGGCTATTTATAAAGCATACATACCATAATATTTCCTTAATATCACCACCTGGATTGTACAAACAGCAACTCCAATGTCTAAGTAAAATAATAAATGACCTTATCAATGTTTCTCAAATCTGTAGGATTGGTCAATTATTATTTTAAACACTGATGAGGTCATTTATTATTATATGATTATAGACACTGATAAGGTCATTTATTATTATATGAAAACATCAATCTCCTCACTTAGCCCTTTGACTTTCATTTTGGCAGTGACTTCCCTTTATGGTGGTAATAATAAAATACCTACTACTATTTTAAAAACTACTAAACATATTTCTGTACTGATACTACTCCACAAGCTGGGATAGAGTACTGAAAACTAAGGACTCTAAAGGCCCTATGCAAAATTATGCCTGAGGGAATAGCGAGAAACCTGCCCTTGCAATATTCCTTCTTTAGTTGGGCATCAGTTATCACTACCCAAGCTCCTCAGCCAACAGACCATTACCGTGGTGCCACTACAGTGTTCTTTGAATAATGATGCTTCTCTCATGCTAATTACAATTATTTTATAATATTAACCATGGGATGAATGAATAAACAACATTATTTATGTATATACATGTACATTCATGTACATGATATGGACTGGATGGTCTAAAACACTTAGAAAATAATTTTCGAAATCAATTTTATAAATAGAAATTTCTCATCTACTGTCATACTTCCTAAAATTATTTTAAATCAAAATTGTATCACTAATAACCTATTCCACAGACTGAAGTTAATATAATAAATTTTGTTTCAGTGATTCAATGAACACTACAAATACACCAAATTCCTGTGTGAAGTAAAATTTATCTCACCACATAACATTACATTATTAATATTGCACACGGTGTGAGACAATCTTGAAATAAGTCTAACATCTGGACTCATCCTTCCTTCCTTTGCTCCTTTCTCATGATAAATTGCTTTCCCTCCTCTTCTAAACTTCTCTCCTCATGGGTTTTTATTCCACCTGTCTCTTTGGAAACGTTATTTGGTATAAAAAGGTAACCAAAAGTCTGTAAACAATTCCCTCTTTATCTTTTGAATGCTGGCAAAAAAAAAAGAATGTTCTCACTAAAATTTCCTTTTAAACAGGACTTCTTATTCAAAAAAACAAACAAACAAAAAACCTGATGACAGCTATTAGTAAAGGATAACAAAGAGTTCTTAATTTCGAAGTACTTTTAATGGAATTTAACTGGTCTCCAGGTTGTTTTTTTATGGATCGGCATATCTAGTATTTTTTTCTGAAAGTTCTGTTCAATATATGGTGATTTCTTACTTTTTAAAAATATAGCGTTAGGAAAATAAATCTCTATAGTTTTCATGGTTTTCTTCCCCCCCCCCCCATTTTCTCTGTTGACTTCTTCTGGAACTTCCATTAAGTAATGTTGGACCTTCTTGATGTATTTTCACATTGCTTAACTTTTACCTCATTTTTTAATTCAACTCATATTATATTGCCTTTTAAATTGCTGCTTCAGCTCCATTATCCTCTACTGTTCTTCTGGGAATCAAAGTATATATTGGTTAGAAATGTTCGTATTGTTCCACATTTTGATTGGTCTATTGTTTTTCATTTTTAAAATTTTTACTTGTGTGTATGTGTGTAGTCTGAATCATTTCTATTGATTAATTTGTAAGTTTAACTGATTCTCTCTTCTGCTTTTTCTACTGATCTCTTAAAACTATTCAAGGAAATTACTCTCATCTATCTGCAGAGTGGTGCTACTAAATGGGACTAAGTTCACCTTTTTCCTTTGTAACTTTGGCCCTTTTATCTGCTATAAATATGATTGTGTAGATAGTCTGAAGTTTTCTGATTGATTTGGGTGGTAAGAACTCTTGTGCAACTTTCTTTTTTGTTGTTGTTACTTACTTGTAGAAAAAAATTAATAAAATTTAAAATGTAATATGTGATTACAATATGGAGATCATGAATAGACATGCATAGCATAGATGTTTTTATGCTAAATGAATGGATTCTTATGATTAGAATTAAAATCTCCAGTGACTAGTTTCTTTTCCTTCCTTCCTTCCTTCTTCCCTCTCTCCCTCCCTCTCTCCCTCCTTCTTTCCCTCCCTCCCTCCTTCCTTCCTTCCTTTCTTCCTTTGCCCCTTTTATTTTTTCTTCCTTTTTATTTAACGTCTAAGTTCAAGGGTACATGTGTAAGTTTGTTATATAGGTAAAGCTTAATAAGGCACATTAGAAACCCCACTTAAACTTTCTACAACCTAAGTGTAAGTGTTTTCTAATGCTCTTTAACTCATGCTGCACAACACATCCATGGCTTTGCAGTTGCTGCTTGTTTGGAGGTGGTGAGGATACGTTATTACATCTAAGTATCTACAAGGTTAAGACACTTTCAAAACAAAGATGAAGCACTCAGAGAGTACCCATCCTCTGCATTCCTTCCATACAAGTATTTTTTATCTTAATAATACTGCTTACCATTGTTAAAAGTCATCTTGTTCTTGTACTTGATTACAATCTAACTACAGGAGAGCATAATCTCCATGAAAACAGAAACTCTGTATTTTCTTTATCATTTTATCTTTAGTGATTAAAATAGCAGTGCCAATAATGGACATTTAGTATGCACTCACTGGTGGTAATAGAATACACGCAGTATGTGAAAGATATGCATCAGAGAGAAAAGGAATATTTAAAAGAATTAATGTCTATAAAACTAGAGAAAAAATTGAAAGAAAAGAAAATGATAGACTAATACATCCCATATTCACAAAAATCCTAAACAAAATATAATCAAAATAAATTTATCAAAATTTAAAATGGTTAATACATCATTATTAAGTGGGCTTTCTGATAGAAAAACTATGATAGTTAACAGCTAAAAAAACAATGTAGTTCACTATATATAGAATAAAGTGAAAAACAGCATGGTCATCTTAACAGAAGAAAAATACTTGGATAAACTCAATATCCATTCAGGATAACATTTTCAGGAAATTTGTGCTAGAAGAGAATTTTTTTTCTCAATTAGATAAAAGACAACTACAAAACACTATAAATAAATTATACTTAATTTTTGAAGATCAAATGGAGAATTTTAGTGGAAATTTGTAAGTGGATTTTAAAAATTTATATAGAAGGCAACAGGATCTAAAACTGTCAAAGAAATTGTGAAAAACTAACACTGATTAAAGACTCATATGACCTACTTTCAAGACTTGTGACATAAGTACAATAAGTAATGGAATTGCGGTATTGAAAAAAATATGTAGACACAAGGTTCGACGTAATATATTAGAGCATCAAGAAATAAGTCTACATGTGTCTAGTCATTTAATTTTAATAGAGATACACAGGCAAATCGGTAAAGATAAATAGCATTGGAAAAGTTGGTGCTGAAGCAAATTATACTAAAATAATTGATATATATATACGCAAAAAAGAATCTTGATCTGTATCTCATACCATAATGAATATCTTAAAATGGGTTATAAACCAAAATGTACAGTGAAAGACTATAAAACTTTTATAAAATAAATAGACTAAAATGTCCATGATTTTGAGTTAGGCAAAGTTTTTAGCATTTTGACAGCTGATGGAACTGTTCTAAGTATTTTACATATATGTGGCTTACTTATATGTCTCATGATAGTAAAAACTGTACTATCACAAGGCTGAATATTATAATACATGTTATATCTCAATAAAAAATTAGACTGTCATCCAGTTTATTTTAAACTCAGGTATAACATGTATTATAAAATTCATGTATTCATACCAGGAATTTTTTTGAAAAACTATAAACATCCCAAAAGTCAATACATGGAAAAATGGATAAGAAAATTGTGATGTATTAATAAAAGAGAATATTTTTCAATAACAAAAATGGATAACCTACCTAAGAGTGTACAAAATCTGGCCCTAATATCAATCTACCCAAATTAATAAAAACAGATGTGTCCATATAAACATTTCCTACTTTTCTTGGCTGAAGTTCTAATGAATTTATAAGCTTATTTCAGAAATGCCAGCACAGGGTTTCTATGGGAAGAAGTGTTGAGTTATACCAGCAACCAGAGTTATCAAGTGAGCCTTAAAACTAAGCCAGAAGCAGTTAAGCTTAGCTTTTGTGACAACACAAACTCAAGTGTTTGAGAAATTCAACATTTGAATTTCTCTTTATCGTTACTCTGAGGCATAAACTTAGTTCTTGCAGATGGCAGAGCTAATTAGGTTGCAGAAAGAATTAAAACAAAACAAAAGGAACAATTAAAATAAACATCCTTCTAAATAAGTAATTGAAAATATATTTTTCTATGTCTATTATTTTCCATTATTAATAGTGACAATGGTAACATCAGTACATAACTTCCAATGTGTTTAACATATGGTGTTTGGGTAAGACAGTCCATGGTATTCACTTGTCATAAACTGCTGTTTAATTGCATGTAGTAGATTGATAACTGTCTTTTTATTTTTCCATATAGTGGATATGTAAATGATCCTTTATTGGTCCATGAAGAGGCAGGCCACATATCTGATCACAGAAAAAGTTAAAATACATAAAATTAAAATTTTAAGTAAAACTAACTAGCACATTAATATTTGTCTATAAATATTAACTTTTTTTTGTTTGCTTAGGTTAATAGTGTTTATTCTGAGCCTTTTAGATAATGCAGAAATCATTGGGTTTCTAACTGTGGCACAACAGGTAGCTCTGCTGCTGTTTCTGTTTCCCAGTATTCACAGCTTTGCCATATGGTTTCAAGTACATCAGGGCTTTTTAAAGGGCACCTTCTAGCTATACAGCCTGTGGTAGGCTCACCACAGCCCTGCAGTCTGCAGATGACTAAGAGACCTGCTGTTTTCACATCTTCACATGTTCTCAGCACCAGCAGATTTGCAATGCAAGAAGCATTGCTGCAAACCTAGAGAACTGGCTGTTTTCCAAGTCTTTGAATTTACTCCTCTGGATGTATCATTTATGGAAATTGATTCTCTTATTCATGTCTGGGAGGCGCCTAGCAATTCACTGTGGAAGGTAGCCATAGGAATAGCATAGGAGAGGTAATGAAAGATGCAGAACAGTTGCATATGTATGGTGAAGAACAAGGAAAGGTGAAATTTTCTTTGCAAATGTTAATTCTTTCATCTTATTCAAAAAGTCACAGCTGCTCAGTATTGGACCAAGGTTTATTGATTATCAATATAGGGTTTCTTTTCAATAACCCACAGCATTGTTATTTAAAGGCATTTCTGCTAAACATCATCATTGCTATTATTTAAGTCACTCTCCAAGTGGGAGTTTACAGAGACAATAATTTTCCTGAGTCAATTTGACTTGAGCTATTCGTATGGGTATTTTAAATTATAGGTTCTCAGTCTTTGTACATGAACATGCAGACTTGTCTAAGAACAAAGAAGAGCAGGGGGCAAGGTGATTGTTAGGAGCACTCAGAAAATCAAAGGTACCTATAATTTCCAAAATGGCCTCCTACCCTCCAAAATTTTACATTTATTAAACAAAAAATAATTTAGACATTATATTTGGCACTGAAAATATAGCAATAAAAGGAGGATACATTTTTACTCTTAATAGCTTATTGTCTCAAGAGAAGAAAGATAAATAATGACAAGTATATGTAGTCAATTCTAAAAGTGAGGTAAGCCCAAAATGCACATAAATGAGCACTAACCTATACTAGAGGGTTCTAGTAAATATTCTGATAAAATAAAAATCTTATTTCCTCTCTCTTATTTCCATTATTGAATGAATTATAAAACTCTTGTATTAAAATACTTCAGTCAGCTCCTTCTTTCCATCTCCACCTCCAGTATCCTAGTCAACTCATCATAATTTTTATCTGAAGTATACGATAATCTCTTAATTTCTCCCTACACTGACTCTGGCATGCATGCCATCTATCTGGTCTCTAGGCAATATCTCAAATTGTCTTTTAAACATTTATATGTGATCATATCACAAATTTGTGTTAAAACATATAGAAATACTTCCTCTGATTAAAAAAAAAAAACTCTATTTTTATTTTTATTATGGTCTGTAAGATCCTGCAAAATTACACCCTGGTTTTTATCTCTAGACTAAGCTCACATTATTTTTTTCTCCCTACTAAATTTCTTTCCAACCACTCTGGCTTTCTGTCTACTTTGCTAATGCTCAAAGTTCCAGTTTAATCATTGAAGTGTACAGTTTCTCTTCTTCTTGCACTTTTCGTAAATCCTTCCCACTCTGATTTTGCTACTGAATTATCATGTCTCATGTCTTCATTATCTTATTAATTCATTTATCCTAAATACCCTTTGCAAACCTTTCCAAAAGGCTAAGGCTGATACATTTGCATAGTATTTTGTAATTTTATCCATAATAATAATGCTTGTTGTATTACATATTTATGTTATAATTATTAGTTATAAATAGTCTTCACCAGAATATCAACAACATGCTGGCATATCACTATCTTTCGATTCTTATATTTTTCTTCATCAGTTATCAACAGCTAATATTTTCATACACTCACAACAAATCTTTGTTGAATAAATAAATGTTCCAAAGTATGCAGAATAAACTGAACTGGTAAAGAGAGGAAGAAACATTTCAGGAAGAAAAAGAGCTTATATCAACATTTCTGAAGATTATGGATACAAATATCTGTAAATAAATTCAGGAAGCATGAGTAGTAAAACGTGGATCTGAGTGTTAGCAAAACGCTCATTGGGCCGGGTGCGGGTGGCTCACGACTGTAATCGCGGCACTTTGGGAGGCCAAGGAAGGTGGATCACAAGGTCAAGAGGTGGAGACTATGCTGGCCAACGTGGTGAAACACTGTCTTTACTAAAAATACAAAAATTATCTGGGCGTGGTGGCATACACCTGTAATCCCAGCTACTTGAGAGGTTGAGCCAGAAGAATTGCTTCAACCCGGGAGACGGAGGTTGCCATGAGCCAAGATCGCGCCACTGCACTCCAGCCTGGCGTCAGAGTGAGACTCCATCACAAACAACAACAACAACAAAAAATACCCATTAATGAAGGATGCTTTATTCTATACTAAGGAGTTTGTATTTTATTCTAAAGTAAATGAGAACTAAATGACAGATGTTATCATTTTAATTTGGAAAGGTACATATTTTAGATACTAAGGTACTAAATATATTAGAAGTAGCAAGATTTGAAATTTTAGCGTTAGAAATCAAAAGACAATGGATGGTAAAAGAAAGTAGGAAATCTAAGATTACCCATGCCATCCTGAATTGAAATCTTGATGTAGTTTTTAATTCTTTTAGGGATTTAAGCATTCCAAATTGATTCCAATCATAAAACAAGTATATATATATATATATATATATATATATATATACACACACACACACACATATGAATTTTAACATTACATACATACAAATATATACCAAAATATACATATATGAATTTGAAAAAGATATTTGACCCTGTATACTTATTACTAAAGGTATATCTTTCTCTTACAATTTATAGTCAATTTCTTGAAAGATATGTACATATCTTTACCTTGCATTCACCCCTCAATGACTTCTATATAATTTTCTAATCACCACTAGTGAAAATGCACCTGTCAAAGGTATTAACATCACTGTTATAACAAATTAATTACCATTTTTATCCCTCCTTTTATCGTTTGATTTCTTTTAAAATTTTCAGGATTTCATCACTGTTAGAAATAAAAATGAAAAAGATTCTGCAAAGGCAATTACTAATGAGTAATCAGAGAATGAAGCCACCCAGGAAATCTAAAGTTTCAAAAACTTGGGAAAGTTGGCAATGTCAGTTGCTAAACATGCCAAGGGACGACTGAAAATATTTGACTAATATGCCATTGGTGAACACCACATGTTAGTGTCAGAGATCTGCTGGAATAGATAAGTGGAAAATTAACAAGTAAATACAGGAAATGTGGACAAATTGATTTGAAAGCTAGGCACAAAACAGAAGGTTGATATGAATAACAGCTAGATACTCAGAACTAGAGTTGATGGAAAGACATTCACTGTGGATTTTTATTATTATTTTGCTTTTACTCTTTCTTGTCCAAAATAGAAGAAAAAATGAAAGAGCAGATAAATTCCCTGAGGAAACAGAAACCAGTTAGGTCAGAGAGTAGATACAGACCTTCAATAAGACAAGGAACTCTGTTTCCACTAAACTGTAAGCAAGGAAGCATGATGAAACATGTAGGTAAAATTTTGAGGTGTCGACAGCAGTGAGGTGAAGTTTCTCAATACTCTTTTTTGCAAGGGAATTAGAACATGAAAATATATTTTGAGAAATGATTTATAAAAATAAGCCTGGAAGCTAGAAATAGGAATTTTTTTAGGAAATTATGAAAATTTCAAGACAGTATTTAGATGTTATTGCATTTCAAAGTGTATTTTTATGTTTTTTTAATAGCAGTGATCAATGTTTTCTGTACAAAAGGAAAGACATATGGTATAGTTGAGCTCAGATTCAGGTTTGTCTACATAGAGATAATAGTGAAAGAAGTAAGGCTTACGTGATAGATAATGGGCAGGTTAAAATAGGGAAGGAGGGAAATAGATTTAATTTTTAAAGAAAATATATATTAAGTAAAAATTCATTTTAATTTGGTCTGAAATCATGGATTATAGGGAATTGATCAAGTAGAGAAGAAATATATTAGTTTATAATCAAGAGTTAGATATTGAAGCATGTAATTTCTAAATTAAAAAAATTCCTACATATAATCATTTTACATGGTAGTAGAATATAATTTAGATATCTAGGAAATACGTGTTAGTAATTGAGATCAATCCCCCAATTGATTGTGGTGCATTTTACAGAAAGTTATCCAGTTATATCTGTTGTAGAGATTTGCCATTTATAAAATCTTATTAAGATACAAACTTTTCATTAAGTAACATTTGAAATTTTGTAATAAAATATTTTAATAGCAATTGGCACAAAATAATTAATATGTATATTTAATGGAGTAATTATTCCAATAAAGTGTTAACAAATATATATTATCCACCAAGGAATTTATGATAGTATTGCAAACAACATAAATATATGAAAATGAAGACACATATCTGTTAAAGAAACAGCAGTAATATTTCAAAAGTTAGTCATTTTAAAACAAAGATAATGAAAATGTGGAGTTGCAAGAGCTGTTTTTATATATGACTTTGTTATGCATGAACTTTTTATTCAGATCAAGTGACTCCTCTAAATTACTTTTGCTAATTTTTAATTTCAAGTTTTCTTCTGCATATTTAAAAATTGAACTAAAATGTATTAGTGTATAAGATCTGTTAACAGAAAAACAAAGTCAAATAGCTAAATTATGCCGTAGGACGTCATCAATTATTTCTATAGTAATTCACTTACTGCCAATGATGGCTCAGAATTTTTCACCAAATTCATGACTTAAACTTCTTAGAAGTTCATCCTGCCAAAGATGAAACATCTGACATGAAAATAAATTTTCAGTTATAATTCAGTTTCATAAATCAATATTCTAGATTAAATAACCTAGGTTTATAAATTACTATGTGTGTAAATTTGACCAAAGCGTGGTATCACAGTTAAAGCAACATTCTGATTAAACATCTGTCAAGCAGTGATATACATGGAATTGGTTGTGGTGAAAATATATTTTGGACTCTATGCTTGTCAAATTTTCAAAAATTTAAAAATATTCATAAAATAAGTACATTTTATTTATAGATTACACACAGACACATACAAATCTGATGTTGAATACAAAAAATATTTCAAGCATAGCAATATGCAACTATTCTTTTCATAGCTTATCAATTTAAAACATCTGTGGTTCTGAGGAACTATTTAATTATCAATGTAAGAGCCCTCCTATGATACTAAACCTTGTGTAAATTAGTCTTATAAATTATGATTACATTTCCAAAGTAGTTGGAAATAGCTATTCATAATAAATAATGAATTAGAAGCAATAACAAAACCCAAGTCACTTAAGTTTTCAGAAAATTGAAATTATTTAAAATAAGTCTCCTGAAACAGAAGGACATAAAAATCTATTCTTTCAAATAAGGAGGACTAAATAAATTAAATAATGACAGGGATCAAGTGGTGTACAATATTTGATTTTAAAATTTTACAAGAGTTTTTAAAAATATGTGAACTTGTGGAAACAAACTTTTGATGGGTTTTTGTTTTAAATTTCATAAATTTATATACTATCAATGGTATGTCATTTTATAAACAAAATATTCAAAAATTATCTATTTGTATATTTATTCTTCCTTTTCATAGTCAAAGTTTGCATACATAGATTATAAATTAGATATTCATAACACTATTGGTGACACTAATAATACTGGATCAAAATATAAAATTGAGACATGACAGAACATACTGGAACAAGACAGAAAAAGCCTGGTACAAGCTTAGAGAAACAAGAAAGCATTAATTCTGCCGTAGTTAAACAGTCAACAGAGACTTGTTGTTGTAATATCACTAACTGATGGTTTTGTCAGTCTGTCCAAAGTACAGCAGTTATCTATTACTTATTTTGGGCTATAAGGCCTTATGCCTTCAAAAAGGGAAAAATAGACTGGGTGCAGTGACTCATGCCTGCCATCCCAGCATTCTGGGAGGCCAAGGCAGACAGACCACCTGAGGACAGCAGTTCAAGACCAGCCTCATTCAACATGGTGAAACTCTGTCTCTATGAAAAATACAACAAAATTACCCCTGCACAGTGGTGGGCACCTGTAATCCCAGCTACTTGGGAGGCTGAGGCAGGAGAATCACTTGAACCCTGGAGTTGGAGGTTGCAGTGAGGCAAGATGGCACCACTACACTTCAGCCTGGGTGACAGAATGAGGCTCCATCTTAAAAAAAGAAAAAGGAAAAAAATACGTATGTATGTATGTATGTGTGTGTGTATATATATATATATATATATATAACCAATTTATCCAAAATTTTGTCAATGTTTTTCATATATCATGTTTTAGTAGGATCAATATATTTGTGATGCATGAACAAAAGAATAAGCAAATAAATTACAGAATCAATTCAGCTTGATAAGTGACGAGAATTCATTGAAGCAGAGGAGATTTGGAAAATTATAAAAAATTTAACAGGAAGAAGTAATAATGAGTTACTGGATTGAGGATTGGGAACATTCTAAATTAGGTTAGTGAGAATGTCTTTAGGAGGGGTGTTAGTGTTCTAAAATGAAAGGGCATGGGAAACACTTAAAAAAAAGTGTAAATAATAAGAAGGCAGGAGATAGAATTTTGGATGAAATTTAGGTCAAAAAATTTTATACCATAAAAGTGAGTGCATCCATGGACAAAGGGAGGGGAGCACTACACACTGGGGTCAGTTGGGGGGAAATAGGGGAGGGACGGTGGGGAGTGGGGAGCTGGGGGGCATAGCAGGGGGAGAAATGCCAGATGTAGGTGATGGGGAGGAAGGCAGCAAATCACACTGCCACGTGTGTTCCTATGCAACAATTTTGCATGTTCTTCACATGTACCCCAAAACCTAAAATACAATAAAATAAATAAATGGGAAAAAGAAAAAGTGAGTGCATCTTATGAGATATATTAAAGGAGAATAAAAAATGAGAAGAAAAGCAACTGCCACCAGTTTAGCCTGATAGACAGCTAAATTTACTCATACAAATCCAGATAGTGTCTCCCCATAGATTTAACAACTTGCAAATTAGTCCTAGTTTATTTCACTGTTAAGTCCATTAATCACTTAATTTATTATTTTTGTTTCTTTTACAGTGGCATGCATTATTTTGCCAAGTAAACTCAAGTTCAGCAAAGTAAGTTACTAATATGTAGACTTCATCAGCATAAATAAACACCACAAAAGTTGTGATTTTGTAAAATATAGAAAATATTATGAAAAGCTATAGTTAATTAGAATTTAGTTCAAAAATAATTGCTACCAATATTTGATAACTGATGAAATATTCTTATTTTGAATATTTTCCAGAAAGCAAAAGTGTGGATTTTAATAAAACTTTTTTGGTACCGTTTGCCAGAAAATATATATTTTCTCAAACAAGTTGTAGAACTAAGGGAAAAAAATATTAGCATAACATTTTCAACGTAAACATTGTATTGTGGATTAATATAAGATTATGATATATTATTAAAATATTTTCAACAATTCAGCACTACAGACACTGTAAAACTAGATTTTATTTTGATTCATATTTTGCTTTTATTTTCCCTTGTAAATGTGAAGTGGTTGCTATTCATTCCCAGTACTTTTTTCAGAGCTCATTATTTTCAGTTTCAACAAGATCACCTAAAGACAAATGATGAAAAGTTGTAAATTTAACAAGTATTTTCTCCACCCAAATTATAATTAAGTGGTTTTTACAGGGTTTGAATTTTGAAGACAATGAGTGAAGAAAGTAAATAAATAGTAGTAATTCAGTAGAATTTTACAGTGTAAAGTTTTTAAAGGAAAATGTATAAAATAAAATGTTGGCTGTTTAGAAATATAAGGTTAAGAAAGATTATACCAGTTACTGGTGATCTGAAACTGCTTTTCAGGATTTGTACATTTATTTTTATTCTGTTCTAATTTGTAGTGAAAATATTTCCATTGATAGAGATGTATAGTTAAAGCAAATGGCAAAAACCTATGGAATATTTTATCAAATATTTACAATTCTAAAAGGCAAGTGCTATTATTATTGCAAATGATGAAAGAGAAAAATAGGATATGTACTTTACCACTATCACTGCTCATGAGAAACTAAAGTGGGGATAAAAACAGATTTCTCCAATATACAAGCTCATGTTCTTTTCCTTACACCATGATTTTTGTTTAGAACTTCTTTCTTTTATATTTTTTAACTCTGTGGTGAATAGCCTATGACGTCCCTCTCTTTGCATTTCACATGAATACAATATATAATTATTAACTATAGTCACCTTGCTGTATGATAGGCCTCCTGAAATTTATTCCTCCTAACCGCAGTTTTGTATCCCCTGACCAACATTTTCCCATCAACACCTTCCCCAGCCTCTTATAAGCACCTTTGCACTCTCTACTTCTAAGAGACCAACTTTTTTAGATTCTGCATCTGAGTGAGATCACGCAGTATTTGTCTTTCTGTGCCTGGCTTATTTCACCATAATGTCCTACAGGTTCATCTATGCTGTCACAAATGACAGAATTGATGCAATCCAAACTCTCTCCCACCTAACTCAATCCAAAAGTAATGTATTCTACTTTTTGATTATCACATGATGAAGTTACTTTATCTTCGGACTAAGCTCTGGGTAAATATACAACTAGCAAAACTTCTTTTATTTCACTCTTTTTAGAAAGGAATTATTAAAAAACAAAATTTGAAAACAGCATGAAAGACAATCATCTCAGGGCCTCTATGCAGTATTTTAAGGAATTGAATGGCAATTACAAAAACTAGATCAAAATTATTTTGAGTTTGTTAGGAGAGAAGAGAATAAAAAGCAGTAGATGATTATAACATTATCTGTTTGTACATTTCTAGATATGGTCTTAGTTGGAATACATGGGGTTAATTTTGGCTGAGATGTTCAAACCATGTGCTAGTTTGTACTGAAGATACATCAGAAATGCGTATTTTCTTCTTTTCAAATATAGATCAAATTGTTCAAATTAGACAAAGGAAAATAACTTCCATTATTGATTTATGTATTTTGCATGTATACATCATTTTAGTGAATATAGTAATAATGCACGTACATTTAAATTAAAAGTATCCTGCTGTTTATTCAGTATAAAATGCAAAACCAGATAAGCAACGCTCATTTCCCACAAAAATGTGTTGATTCAGTTAAAGTTCACAGGTTGTTGTTCTTTTAAATATTTTAATTAAAGAAATACGTCTTAGGGTTACATCAGCTAAGAGGCAGAGTGGTAATCTAATGACACCCTGGGTCCGTTCTCATACAGTTTTATATTTAACATAAAGCAGCGTGAAATATTATCAGCAGAGTATTTTGATTATGAAAAATATGCAATTTTCAAAATTAAAGTACATATCAGTAATTTATACCCACTCCATTAAAAGTATAACATTTTTATACCTACAATGGCAGAATAAATTTTTGTTTGATATCTATATTAATTTTCTCTTAATTTTATGAGATTATTTCAAAACATTTATGATTTTCAAAGTGATGGAATTATAATTTTAATACTAGTGTTGACACTGGTAATATATAGAAAATAAGTAAACAATAATGCCTGTTATAACTGCTTTCACATTTGTTCCGAAATACAGGTTAAAGGCCTCAAATATAATAACCAAAGAAAACAGAAAAATGCTACGCTTCCAATAATTCCTCCACTAACAGTAAAAATAGACTATTGGTTTAAACTTTTTCTCTACATACATTCTCAGGTGGAAGCCTTTGCCCCACATTTTGCTAATAATGTTATCCATTTCATTCATCTAATGTCACACTCTCAATGCTAGAATCAAAGACATATAATCATCAAATAGGTCTTTGGTCTTTGTTATTCAAAAATCAAAGGAAAATCATTAATGCCTAAAATATAATGAGTCTCTTGCTTTTTGAATCCACTTATCTTTATAGTATTCCTTAGATTTCTCTGTTTTAAAAGTTAGCATTTACATCTGGTATGGGGGAGTTGGGTTTTTTTTTAATGTTTTTAACTTTTAATTTTTAGGTACATAGCATATATATTTATGGTATACATGAGATGTTTTGATAAAGTCATGCAATAAGTAATAATCATATAATGGAGTGTGGAGTTTCCATTCTCTTAAGCAATTATCTTGTGTGCCATATACAGTCCAATTATACTCTTTTAATTGTTTTAAAATGTACAATTAATATGTTATAGTTAGGTAAAGAATATGTTAAATACTCTTAACAACTTCACAGACTTCCTTTACATAGCTAAGTCTAAACGTAATTAAACTTCATTAAAAAGTTATTCAAATACATTAAACATTTGGTATTATGCTTTTGAGATACTGCAACCAAAATTACACACAGAATTTCAAATGTACAAACACCATGTTATTATCCAAAAATGAGTGAGCTTTTTTCTTCCTATCCTCTTTTTCATCATTTTTATTTTTTGGATTAAAGTTTTGTGCAGGGTGAGTTATAATAATTTTATCTTTTGGGATAACCTATAATGATAACTAGATTAAAAGTTATCTCACTCTGTCTCCAAGGCTGGAATATAGTGGCACAATCTCAGCTCACTGCAACCTCCTCCTCTGCAGCTCCAGTGACTCTCCCGCCTCAGCCTCCCAAGGAGCTGGGACTACAAGATGCACCACCACCCCCGGCTAATCTTTTGTATTTTTGGTAGAGACAGGTTTTCACCATGTTGGCCTGGCTGGTCTCAAACTCCTGACCTTAAGTTATCCACCCCCCTTGGCCTCCCAAAGTGCTGGAATTACAGGTGTGAGCCACTACGCCCTGAACAATTAAAAATTTTAGCTTGAAAACTGGAAAGCTATAACTCAGAAACTGTAATCATATAAATTGTTCATTGGTAGTTGATTGGCAGATACCAGTTATAATCCCAATATAACTTAAAGTATTTTGTCACCTGAATTTAAAACATGGGGAGATATATATCCTCCATTAGCTACTTTCTTTACTTTTCTTTTTGACAGGTAAAATTTTATAGCTAACACGTAGGGAAATCTTTAAAAATATGGTCTGTGATGTATCTTGTTACTTAGGCCAAGTGAAAAAAGAGTATTATGAAATTTGTGTTGCAGAAATATGACTCACAACATTTAGAAATGTTAGTAAAGTTTAACAAATTTTGTTAAAAGGAACTGGACTATGCTTATAAGCCTATGGTAGTTCTCCATGTTCCTGAAGTTAAGGAGATGACAGATCCTGAGAAATAAGTATCATAAAATGTTGAGTTTGCTCTAGAAGGAAGCATGAATTTTAATATCCATGCATGAACAAAAAGTAAGTTATGAGAGGCTAGTTACAACACTGTGGGGTGATCAGAATGGCCTCATCAAAATGATGCCATTTGAGCAAAGATTAGATAATAAAGAAATTATCAAGAAGATATCTAAAGAAATTATTAAGAAGATATCTTGAAAATTTTACAGGCTGAGTGATAATATATGCAAATGTTACATTATAGAGTGGAAATTGTAAAAGCATGATTATTGGTGAGATTATACATAAAATAATAAAGCCATTGTAAACTCAACAGATAAATCAGTTCTCCAGCAAGAGACAAACACACTTGTTTCTTACAGAATTTATGGTGGGAAAATGCATCTTTTAAGGATAAATATTCTGTATAGTATTTCACGTTTACTTAGAGTGCAATGTATTTCACTTACATGGCTTAGTAACTTCAAGATAAGAAATCATTTTTTTTTACAATATCGCAGGCAGAATGACCTTTGTTATGGTAGAATAGGAGGTCATCTCAAAAAGCAATTTTAAAACTAGGGGAAAAATTAAGAAAAGCACCCACATGTTGCAGGCATCTGGGAATTAACCAAATGCATACAATAAATTGAGAAGCATTTATTCACAATAATTGTTGGTGTTCTTACCCAGGCTATTACTATCACCCACCAATTGCTCAGCAATTCTATAAGGCAGCACCCTACACGTCGAAGGAAATCACTTAATTAGGAGCAGAAAATAGCATATTCACGACCAGCAGCGACGTCAGTGAAATTATCAATTTCAGTGGCAAATGAAGAGAGAAAGTTTCATAGACAAGCCAGTTTAATCTTGTATTCTAGCTAGGAGGAGCAATGGTACACTAAAATTGCCAAATTTTTTAAAGGGATATTTTATAGATGAGGCAGAGTGGCTTGATAATTTATCTATAGTTCCCTGACCAACTTGATTGCTGCAGCAAGTGAATACCAAAACAGAGGACTCAAGCTGTTAAGCTATCTAAATATTATTTTGGCTGTCAAGAAGACTGTGATAATGCATAGAGGAGAGAGAAAGAGTCCAGCAAAAAGTACAAATTAGAATAAATCTGAACTTTTTCTTAATTTTGAAAGTATTTCACAACCTACATTCACAACTATCAACAAAGGATGGAAGTCTTATTGGCATAAGATGTTTGAACATAGTGTTTGATTATTATCTGATCATTAGGCTATGCAGACATAGAAACAACATGTAAGAATCAGACTTTAAAAAAAAAGGATAAAGGCCAGGCACGGTGGCTCATTCCCGTAATCTCAGCACTCTGGTAGGCCAAGGCTGGCAGATTGCATGAGCTCAGGAGTTTGAAGCCAGCCTAGGTAACATAGTAAAACCCTGTCTCTACAAAAAATGCAAAAACTAGCTGGTCGTGGTGGTACACACCTGTAATCCCTGCTCCTTGTTTGGCTGAGGTGGGAAGATCACTTGAGCCTGGAGACAGTGGTGGCAGAGAGCCAAGATTGTGCCACTGTACTCTAGGCTGGGTGGCAGAGAAAGATCATGTCAAAAAAAAAAAAAAAAATCCATATGAAGGGAACTTTTTTAAAGTAAATGTCAAATTTTTAATGAGGACAGTGGTTTGGCTTCTTGGAGAGGTCAAAAAAAAAAAAAAAGCAGAAACGTCAGCAGTCACACACTAGAATGGCATCAGATTGCACAGATTTAGCTTAAAAAGTAACAACTTACTAAATAAATAATGAAACAAAACAAAAACAGCAAAAACTTTGGGAGGAAAATTGGGACTCTAGAATTCCTACAATGTAGTATTCAAAATGTCTATGCTTGTTTTTCTAATTAAGAGACACGAAAACAGAAAAGTTAGTCACAGTGTGGAAGGGGCAGTCTGTCAATAAAAATCCCTCTGAGTGTACTCAGATGTTGGATTTATTATAGTATGCAGCAAATTCAAAGCATCTATTAAATAATTTATGTATTAGAGAAAGTATAATGATAATGATTTAAAAAATAGAAAATATCAACAAATGAATAGTAATTACATATGATAATCAAATAGGTATTCTGAAGTTAAAAAACTAAATAACTGAAATAAAATTTACTAGAGTGACTCAACAACATATTTGAGCTTACAAATGAAGAATTAAGCAAATATAAATGTAGATTAATAGAAGTTATCCAGCAAGAGAAGAAAAGATAAAACTGTACAGAAAAGCAAATATCAAGCATACTGATATATATGTAATGTGAGTCCCAAGAGAATAAAAAAGAGAGAAAAAATATTTAATCATATAGTTGCCTAAACCTTCTCAAATGTGATGGAAAAAAATTATACACATTTCCAACTTTAATGAATTACACATAGGACAAGCAGAAAGACAACCAGACCTGGATACAACATAGTCAAACTGTTGAAAGCAAAGATAAGCAGACCATCTTGAAAGCAGTAAGAGAAAAGTACTTATTACGTAAAGAGAGAATTTTATACAATTAACACTGATTTTTGATATAAAGCAAAGGAAGTTACAATGTATTGAAATTGCATAAGTTTCAAATGTTGAAAGACAAAAGCAAGCAAACAAGCATGAATGCTGTATCTAGGAAAACTGTTGAAAAACACGTGGTAAAATGAACGCATTCCTAGAAACATGATGATAAAGAGAATTCATTACTAGCATATATGTCTTCGAATAAATTCTTAAGGAAGTTCTTCAAACTGAAAAGAAATAATACTGGCAGCTAACTCACACCCACAGGAAGAAATAAAAACTAGAAATTTTGGTAAATTTAAAATTATTTCTAAATATGGTTTCTCAGCTTCTTTCAATGTTACAAGGTTATATAAAGCAATTATAACATTGAGTTGTCATGTCTATTGCACATAGAGATATGCATACGAAAATCATAAGAGAAAATAGGGGAGATAAAATGCCGATATATTGGAAAAAGTTTCTTCATCTACAAAAATTAGCTAAGTATTGATCAATATGTATCTATCTATCTGTGTATATATCTATACATACATTCATACATACTACACTCGCAAACAAAAAAAAATTCAGTACTGTGATCATATTTAAAATTTAATTTCAGGTATATTAAAGATACATAAGATAATAACTTTAAACTGCCATTTATCAGTAAATATTTCATTATATATAATATAGGCAAAATTCTAATTAAGACTTTAATTAAACAAACTTTTTCTAATTCACCTTAATTGACATACATTTTTCTAGATGCTGAGTATACAATAATGAATATTACTGAAATATATTCCTCTGTCATGTGGCTTAGAGTCTCATGGGTTTAACAATACACATACAATCAAATGAATGAAGTATACAATGTTACACAGCATAATCAAATTTTAAATGATATGAGATACTACAAACAGAAAAACAAATTATACACTGAAAGAAGGTATATAGTACATACATAATAAAAGAGGGTTTTACTCCAGAATATGTAAAACATATTCATATATCAATGAGAACAATAAAATGTAACAAGATAAATATTAGAAAGTCTAAGAGAAAATTTGAGTGACCAATAAACAAATGAAAGATACTCAAACTAATCATTTATTTTAGAAAAACTTACTTAAAACAACACCAAAAAATAATTTGTACCCATAGAATTATAATTTTTTTTTAATTTGGCTAATATGGTATTAAAAGTTTAAAGTATAAACATGTGGAAAAAAGAACACTATACTACTTTCTGATAGTATAAGTTCAGGAGAAATTGGCAATGCCTAACAAAATGAAAATGGGCAGAATTTATGCTCAATAATTTACTCAAAAAATGCTTGTATTTGTGCAGAAGGAAATATGGCCACTAGTGATTAGGCAGCACTTATGTGTAATTGTGAAAATGCTAAAACATCCTAAAAATTCGATTTGGTGGTAAAAGAAAAATCAATGTAGCTAATTCATATTAGGGAATATTACACAGTAATTGATTAACTGATTAATGCACTAGAGCTATGTAATTCTCAAAACCATCATGTTAAAGGAGAAAGGAAGAATGCTTTATAAAGGTAAAGAAATGTCATTATTTGACATTTATAAATACACAAAACCAATCCCTTATGTTATTTCTGTATGGGTATGTGAGCAGTTATATATATGTACAAACTAGATATAATATATCTGAATGTTCACACTAAGTTGAGGTTAGTGCAAAAGAAAGAGAAGTAACCTATGGAACTTGACCATAAACTGGGCTTTTCACACACACACAAAATGCTATGAATCTGATAAGTAAAATTGCTAACATCTTCTAAAATTAGTGTTAAAAATCTTAATTGTGTTTTGCATTGTTTTTTGTAGTTTTATGGGTTCTTAAATAATTGCATAATAATTTTATTGCTAAAATATAAAATTCTGTTAACTTGAAATTCAATTATTTTTTTAGATGGTGTCTTGCTCTGTCACCCAGGCTGGAATGCAGTGGCACAATCTCAACTCACTGCAACCTCCACTTCCTGGATTCAAGTGATTCTCCTGCCTCGGCTCTTGAGTAGCTGGGATTACAGGTGCATGTAACCACGTCCAGCTAAGTTTTGTATTTTCAGTAGAGACAGTGTTTCGCCATGTGTCCAAGTTGATATTGAACCCCTGACCTCAGGTGATCTGCCCCCTGGGCTTCCCAGTGTGCTGGGATTACAGGCATGAGCCACCGCACCTGACCTGAATGCAAACTTTAAAAACAGATGATTCAGAATGTCATAGTAAAAATAATGATATACGAAATTAAAGTTCGAAATAAGAAGTTAAAGATTTTCTTCTAAATACTAAATACTGCTCTCCCATCAGTGCACTTCATTGTTTATTTAGAGATCAGTTACTACTTGACAGAGCCCAGGGATGAAAGAAAAATCATCTTGTATTTCTGTTCAACAGCCTATTAATTAGCAAACAGAGATCTGTGAAACTTTAATCAAAATATAAAGAGACATCAACAATTAAAGAATAATCCTAAAATAAAATAATCCATCTTCAAAAGTAGGCCAATATGAGAACACATGTGTGCACACGGGCGCGCGCACTCGCGCACACACACACACTTTTAAAAAATCTAATTTACATGCTATTTACCTCTTTTGAAAACAGCTGGAAACCTCATAAAAACTTAACATAATTTTACTGTGAAACAATGTGTTAGTAGCTGTTTAATTTTCAACATAAAACTTTTGGAAAACTTGTGTTATTTCTTATTAAAAAGAAACTTTCTTAAATTTTTTGCTCTCCTAATTCTGGGTGTTATCCAAAACACTTTGTTTATGCCAACACTACTTTTGTAAAATATACCATTTTTCATTTTACAGAGACTACATTTTTAAAATTTAGTATTGCTGAATTGTTTTGATAAATACAAAGACAAAATTCTCTAAGTCTATAATATAGCAAAAATCTAAGGGTCTGATAATAACCATGTTGTGAACATTAAGATAGTGAAAAAGCCCACAAATATTTTGTTTATAATATGTCCATAAAATTATAGTCTTCAAGTTTTCCCTCAAAAGAAATGTGAGGTTGGTAAGTAGGGCTTTAAAAACAGTCGATGTCAATTGCTACTTCTAATAATACTAGGCTCTACATACAGAAGAATATAATAGAAAAAATCAGAACAAATAGTTAATAAGGATTAAATAATATTTAAATCCAGTGTTCTTATTTAATATTATTTTAAATAGTATGATACTTAATGTGACATTCTATAGGGAATTCATTTTATTATTTTAGGAAATACATTTTGTATCTTTCCATATCAATTTTGTCTTATGACATTAGAAAATTTCATAGGGCAACCATTCTGTTATGTATTATTCTGACCTCTATTCAAGGGGGCCTACCACAACGAAAGTTAGCTGACACCCTTCGGCTGCAGATTCTTTCAGGATATATCTCAGCTTTTGTTTCCTGGCACACAACAGAATGACTGTGCCCATCCAGTGACTTAGTGTCACCATGATACAAGAGTTCAGCATTTCTGAATTTGTGGGAATCTTCCAAAAACATCTTGGTACTGTAGTTCCCTATTGGGTTAGCTAGGATTTTTTTCAATGCATCATTTTCAGGGGCTTTTCCTAGTCAACCCCTTATCCTTTGCACCCTCGTTTCACAGAATGCAGACCTGTATAGCAGTCAGAAGTCTTCCCCTGACTAGTCCTTTACTCTGTCCCCTTTATTTTTAAGTGATATTGTGTCTAATTCATAATTATTCTCTAACTACATGTTTGTAGTTGGTCTTCTAACTACTTATTTGTGTTGGTATGTATGACTTCTTCGAAGACCCAATTGAAAAATATAAGATGTGCAAGTAAATAATAAATTAATTTTCAATATAATTAGCTAAAATTTGTTAATATCTTTAATAATAATGTGCTAGTAAATCTCGACTGAATTAATGCCCTACCCTCTTCAAAATAATATACTAATATAATTTATCCATTTATTAATGACTGCTCTCTATTACTAATTACAATATCGAATGGCGCCTTAGTGATTCTTTTTTAATCTGATCCATCATGAACTCTTCCCATATAGAAATCTTCAATAAGTCTCCCTGCTTTAGCTTTTACTTCATTTGAATTATGAAGTAAATAATTTTGAACAATTATTTACTTGAGAGTCTGACTCAAAATAAAACAAAATTTTGAACAATTTCATATCAATATATTTAATAAGTTAGATGAACTAGGCAAATTTCTTGAAAGATACAAACTACAAAAACTCACTGAAGAAATGAATACTCTGACTAGGCTGATATCTATTAAAGACATTGAACTCTTAGTGAAAATAAACTTAAGCAGGAATAAAACTCAGCTTTGATGGATTCATTGATGGGTTATACCAAATCTACAAGAGAGAAATAATTTCAAGTCTACACAAATTTTTCCAGATCCATATCTCTCACATAGATGCAAAAACTTATGGTCAATAATTTCTCAAGTTGAGTCCAATAATATATAGAAATTTGGTTTAATATTTGAAAATTTAGAAGTGGCACAAGAAAACATTGCAGGTTATAGAGATTTTTTCATGCTTGCAGTGATGTTTTCACATAATATACACATGTCAAAATATAACAAATTGTACACTTTAAATGCGTCCAGTTTATTGTATGTCAATTAAATCTCAATATATCCATTAAAAAATAAAATGATTGTGTGAAGGCACTGTATTTTGGAGTAGATTGTTACACAGCAATAAATAACTAGAACAATGTGATAAACCTCCCTTTTCTTTGGTTTGGATAGCTTTGGGCTCAAGTTCTATCCTGGCTCTTAGTTCTTAGTTCCGCAACTTAGTTCTCCTAAGTGGTTACTTGTTTGATAACAAGCCCTTTTTCAAATTTTAAAAGGAGTCAGCTAGACTTTGGCAAAACCCCTCAGTTATATTCTGGTAGAATAGATTCCCTTGAGGAAAGATCCTGTTAGGGAGAGCATAGTGAAAAATCCCTCCTCCACTCCCTCGTGGAACATGATTCTAATTTTCACAGGAGCACGTAGTACAATTTCCAGGGCTTAAGGCTGAAAACGTGTATGTGCCTTCTTTGGGCTGCAGTAAGTCAGCATTTTTAACACTCATGTTAGTCCTCATAGAGCCTCTAGCATTTCATCAGTTTCAATTTAAACTCTTTCTATTGACACTAGGTCCACCTATAAGCTTCTGCTCCTAGGACATTCTAATTCTTTGTATCTGCCTATCTCTCCACTTTTTAGGGCAAGCAGCAGTTTGCCCCAATTTTCAATTCTTTGACAAATATAGATCTTTGACTAATATAGTGAGGGTTGTTGATTTTCAGTTTGTTTATCTTGCTGCTTATTGTAAGAATGCATGTGACAACTTCCAAAGTCTTTATATGTTGGAACAGAAACTAGAGCTCAAACAAATTTTATGAAATATGCCATCCTAAAACAGCTGACGACACAAGCTTTTCACACTCGTAGAACATTCGCTAAGACAAACCACATTCTGAGGAATAAAGTACACCTTAAAAATTTGTAAATAATATAAATCATACAAAGTTAATTATCTTATAACAGAAATAAACTAGAAATTAATAAGATAAACATGGAAAAACTTCAAAATATATACAAATTTAATGACACAAATAATTCATGAGTCAAAGGAATCTCAAGAATCATTTTAAAAATGAAAACCATGTGAAAATGAAACATAACATCGACATTTATGAAATGGAATTAAAAATATCTCTAAACTGAAATTTATAGCATTACAATCCTATATTAGGGAAGATGAGGGATATAAAATAATTAAATTTATATACCAAGAAACTAGAGGAAGAAGAGGAAATTAAACCTGACTCAAGCTGAATAAAAGTAATAAAACATACAGCACAAATCGATGAAATTGAAAACAGAAAAACAATACAGCAAATTAACAAAACAAAAAAAATGGTTCTTTGAGAAAAAGATCAATAAAATTGATAAAGTTCTATGAGGCTAACCTTAGGAAAAAAGAGAGATGATACAAACTACCAGTATTAAAAATAAAAAAAAAAAAGGTGTCATGACTACCAATTACATTGATATTAAAATGATGATAAGAAAAACCTGCAAATAAACCTATGCCCACATATTTTGTAACTTGCATGAAATAAATCAGGTTTTTAAGATCACAAATTGGTAAAACTCACTTGAGAAATAGATAAACTATAACATTTTGAACAAAATCCCAAATACTTATAGTAAGGAGGGCTTCATTTGTCTTAATACTCACCTTACTCAGATATCCATGCTTGATGTTCCTCAAACAATACCAGGAAAGCTTACTGCCAGGAAGGGTGGCTCACACCTGTAATCCTAGCACTTTGGGGGGCAGAGGTGGGAGGATCACTTGAGGTCAGGAGTTTGAGACCACTCTGGCCAACATGGTGAAACCCCATCTCTACTAAAACTACAAATAATAGCCGGGCTTGGTGGCTCATGCCTGTAGTCCCAGCAACTTGGGAGGCTGAGGCAGGAGAATCACTTAGCCTGGGAGGCAGAGGTTGCAGTGAGCCGAAATTGTGCCACTGCACTCCAACCTGGGCAACAGAGTAAGATTCTGTCTCAAAAATAAGGAAGGAAAGAAGGAAGGAAGGGAGGGAGGGAGAGAAGAGAAAGCTAAAGAAAGAAAGAGGAAGCTTACAACTTCACTTGTCTTTACTCTGACTGATTTGATTTTCCCAGAATATCCAGTTCACTCTGACTTTTGTGGAAATATTCCTCCTTATGGGCTCTCTAAATACCAGATGTCAATTATATCACCCCTTCCATTTGCTATCTTAAAAATTTTTTGGTGCATTTATCCTGTCTTTATGGGTTTTTTTTAATATATCTATTGTTCACCTTACCACCAAGAGTAAGCCAATGTTAACCATATACACATATTTTCTACAAGTACATTTTTTTAAATAAAATATGTACAAGATATTCAGCTATCCTTTTCTCCTTTCAACTCTGGAATAAGGGTTAGACTAAATATGTTGTCTTAAGTTCTTTCTACTCTGCTATCTACTATACTATCACCCTTTTTCATATTTTAGAATGTTTCTTTGTATTTAAATGTGAATAACATAAAATATGTATTTTAAAATTTAATATGATATTATACAATATAGTATTATTATTGTAATTTTTGGTTTTATGCAACATTTAACTGAAAAATAATATATTCTGAGACCTATAGCCCTAATTTGTTCATTTAACTGCTATGAAATTTTCCATTTTGTGAGTCAATTACAAATTTATTGACCTTGTTATCTACTAGGAGACAATAACATTTTCCCACAGTTTCAATATTTCAAACAGTGCTACTATCAGCATCTTTTCTGTGCATTTATGTTCATGTTTCTCTCGAAGTTGAATTATTGGAATATTTGTGCTTGATGTTAAAAGACATTCATTTTAATTAATCTTATGGCTAGTTTAATTTGCAATTATCTGAATAGATACAGATACAAAATTTATTTAAATATATATATATATAATTTATCCTATTGCTTTTGCCTTATGATTTATTTTTATGCGTTCTTTACATATTTGTGACATTAATTCTATGATAATTATTTTACCACAAGTATCTTTACCTCTCTAAGCTTTGTCCTTTTCAGAATGTTTTTACTGCCTATTCTTGTCTTTTGAGAAAATCTCTGCCACCCAGTAAGTAACAATAATTGGAAAAGCAAAACTGGATTTGAGTAGCTGAATTTGTTCCAGACATTTGTTCTGTAAGTAAAGGTCTGTGATAACAGATTGACTCATTGGTGAACAGACAGAACTTCTAAGTCAGCAACCTCTCAAAATTCAGATGCTATCACTTTTTTTCAATTTTACAGTGCAGTTAACCAGCTTTTAGACAATGTTATAGTTGATGTTACTTCACTATCTTTAGCAAACCAAGCATTTGTCATTTTCTTTTCTGTTTTAGTATAGACATATGGAATAATTATTTATTTTATATTCCTTCAAATATTTGCCTTATGTTTAATTTAGACTATTTCAGGCAGTCCTTAAGGGAGGTGCAGTTTCTCTAAATGCTGCTTTCATAGTTTTCTCATAGTGCATTTTTTTTCCAGGGTCCTGGAAGAAGCAGGTGTGAAGGTTTTTTTGCTCATGTGCAGTAGATTACTCAACTATTTTACCAAATGACTTTCCAAATATGGTTATCTTCATGTACCAATACTACTTCTTTTATATTAATCTATAAATAACTTCATTACAAAAAATATTAAAGATTTTACCTATTTTGTTGTCTTTATTATTTATCTTATTTAATTCAGCTATGTCATGTAACTTCTCTAAATGTGTTTGTCTCATCTCAAGAAGCCTTTGAATTTTTTTTTTTCTAAAACACAGGCTTTCTAATGTCTGGAACTTCAATTTGACCAAGAATAGGTCATTGCAAGCAGTGGAGCTTTGAAAAAAAATAGTAATTTAGCAAGTGTGGTGAAACAAATCTGAATGAGGGCTTAAATTTTCAAAATATGCTAAATTATTTAGCACAGTAAAAGGAAAATATTTTGAAATGAGATGAAAAATGGTAAGTGAAGGCTCAGAAAAGTTAAAGGATAGTTATAATTAGAATGAGTGATGGCGAGGAGAATTGCCAATACCAAGATAAGAAAGAGGGACACTGTAAGAAGAAAGACAGCATTTTTTTGGTGAGATATTGTTCTCTGTGAAATATTAATTCTCCATGTAATACACAAAATATTAGGTTATACCAATTGTGCAGCCAATCTATAGGACAGTGGGTGATACATATCAGATAAAGTCATTTTGTGATTCCCCAAAATATATTCAACCCTGCAGATATTGTATATATCTGCTGAATGTGTATATATATATATATATATATATATATATATATATGCGCCACATAATGCCATTTCAGTCAATCACAGACTGATGGTGATCCCGTAAGATTGTGATGGAGATAAAAAATTCTTGACACCTAGTGATACTGTAGTCATTGTAATGTCACAGTGCAACACAATACTCATGGATTCGTGGTGATTCGATTTAGTAAACAAACCTACTGCACTGTTGAATAAAATCTGGCACATGCACCTATGTACAGAACATAATACTTGATAATGCTAACTAAAAATAAAAGCAGTTAACTCTAAAACAGCCCCAGGCAGATCAACAGGTTTTCCAGAAGAAGACATTGTCCTTAAAGGAGATGACAGCTCCATATGCCTTACTGCCCTTGAAGACCTTCCAGTAGAACAAAATGTGGATGTGGAAGGCAGTGGTATCTGTAATCCTGACACTGTGCAGACCTAAGCTTATGTGTGTGTTTGTGTCTTAGTGTTTAACCAAAAAAATTAAACCATAAAACATAAAAAATAAAGATAATTCAAAAATGGAAAATTTACACTAAGAATATAAAGAAAAAAACATATATCTGTACAATGTGTTTGTGTTTTAAGTATTATTGCAAAAGGATAAAACATATTCAAAGAGTGAAAAGTTTAGAAAGTAAAAAATTACAGAAAGCTGAGGTTATTACTGAAGAAATATATTCTTTGATAAATGTAGTGCAGCCTAAATATACAGCATTTATAAAGTCTATGGTAGTATACAGTAATATCCTAAGCATTCACATTCACCTCCCACTCACTCACTGACTCACCCAAAAGCAACTTCCAGTTCTAAAACCTCCAATCACGGTAAGTGCCCTAGATAGGTACCAAAAACATCTTTTATGCCATATTTTTACTAACTGTTTTCTATGTTCAGATATGTTTAGACATACAAATACTTACCATTGTGTTAAAATTGCTTACAGTATTCAGTACAGTACGGTAACATGCTATACAGGTTTGTACCTTGGAGCAATAGGCTATACCATGTAGCCTAGGTTTATAGTAGACTACACCATGTAGGTTTGTGCAAGTACACTCTACGAGCTTCACACAAAAACAAAATTGCCTGTCAGTGCATTTCTCAGAACATATCCCCTTCATTATGTGAAACACGCATATAACTGTATTATACTCTTTTGTAAGGACTTTGACAGCCTAGCTGAAAATATATACTGGAAATGCTTGAAATATCCCAAGGAGACCATGCAAAGACTGTGGGTGAAACTATTGCAAAAGGCATAATGACAAAGAATGAGGACAGAAAAGAAAGAATCAGAGTGTAATTCAATGAACAAAAGCTTATTAAGGGGACAGATTTTGTTTGGCAAATAGGCTGCATTTAATCCAAAGTGAGTAGATAGAAATGCTCGGATATTGGTGATAAAAATTTGGGGGATTAATGAAATGAAGACTGTTAGAAATGCATTTTTATAAGTATTTTGTTCTGAAAAATATTTCTTCTGGGCTTAGTACTTGTGGACTGTATCTAGCAGTAGGAGGCTTAAGCATCAGCAGTCAAGTGAACAGCCAGGACACAACTTTAATCAGGTTACTCCACTGAAATGTTTTAAAGATGCATTGAAGCAAAAATTCAAATGACACAGCACAACTGTGTACTACAGGAGAGCAACAGCTGCAGTCAGACCCCCTGGCAGTTACTTATGGTTCCTGTCAAGCGGTGCTATCAGACAAATTTGATTTGTTGCAGTTAAATGATGGTGTCACAAAGAAAGCAAGGGTGGCTTTTGAGCTAACAAGGCTAATGGCAAAGTTCATTCAGAAACAAAGCTAATTTTTGGCCAGGCGTGGTGGCTCACACCTGTAATCCCAGGGCTTTGGGAGGCTGAGGCAAGTGGATCACCTGAGGTCAGGAGTTCAAGACCAGTCTGGTCAACATGTTGAAACCCATCTCTACTAAAAATACAAAAACTAGCCAGGCGTGGTGGCATGTATCTGTAGTCCCAGCTACTTGAGGGGCTGAGGGAGGAGAATCACTTGAGCCCAGGAGGCTGAGATTGTAGTGAGCCAACATTGTGCCACTGCACTCCAGCCTGGGTGACAGAGCGAGACTCCATCTAAAAAAAAAAAAAGAAAGCTAACTTAGTCTTTCTCTTTCATACAAACTTTAAAAAAATTTTTGGCCCTTATCATATCTCTTTTCTTTTTATATTTCTTCCATAAGTACAAATCAATTATTTTATTAGTAGGCATTACTCATTGGTAACACATTGTTTCCAAATGATCTGCCTTAAACATAGTTTTTGAAATGCCCAAATACTGTTGGAATTCTTCTGTGGCCTGGTTAATCTAAACGAGAGTTCACAAGGCACTTTTCCCAGAGCCTAAGTGCCCTCCCTTGTAGTGAAAGAAATTATTTCAGGTTTTATATTTTACATGGTCTATAACAGTTATTGATGTTATTCTAAGTAAATATTTGAAAGTACAGCATGCTGAGGATCCTGCAAGTGATGTCAAATTATATAGAGTTGGTAGTATCTGCACAATTATATTGTGTTCTTTACACAAATTATATTTCTTGTAATGAAGCAGATGTTTTCAATAGAATATCCCAATGGTCCACATTCTTACAGAAACCAGAGGTTTATTTCTTTTAATCTGGGCCGCATTCTTTGCCCACTCATGCTCTAGAGGCAGGGTTATGTTGACTTTATCGTAGGTCTGCCTACAAAAGGATTTATCAATTCTCGACATATAGTCAGAATAATATTGTCAAAACTTAAATCAGAAAATTTTATTCCTCTAATCCAAACCAATGGCTTCCCATTTCCTTCACTTCCAAAGACTAACCCAATCTTGCCCCTGTTACTGCCCTGAATTCAACCCTTACTGCTTTCTGTCTCTTACCACTCTAACTATACATATAGTTCTAGGCTTACAATAGTTTGACTTACGATTTCTCAACTTCACGATGGTGAGAGAGCTACATGCATTCAACAAAAACTGTATTTCAAATGTTTAATTTTGATCTTTTCCCTGGCTAGCAATATGCAGTATGATACTCTCTTGCAATGTTGGGAAGTGACAGTGAAGCTGCAGCTCTTAGCCACACAATCTCGAGGATAAACAACCAATATTTGATATCTTCCTAAATCTTTGCATGCTAAGCCATCAACAAGTATTGAGGCTCCAGTGACTTCTACCAGCCATTCTTGAACTTTATCACAGAAGGGAGAAGCTGAAGACTTTGTCACTATAATGTACTCAACATCCAGCAGCTAAGTTTAATTCAATATTTCAGACATTCTTCAGGATCAGTGTGCTTTCAGCTGTGTACATAAAGAGTGAGTACTCATACCATAATTCTGTTTTTCACTTTTGGTTCAATATTAAATAAATTACATCAGATGTTTAACACTTTACTACATAATAGGCTTTGCATTAAATGATTTTGCTCAATTTTAGGCTAATGTAAGTGTTGTGAGCTCATGAAGGTAGACTTGGCTAAGTTATGGTGTTCAACAGGTTAAGTATATTAAATGCATTTTCAACATACAGTATGTTCATTTTACGATGCATTTATTGGAACACAACCTTATTGTAAGTCAAGCTGTACCTGTACTGACTTCCCTAGTGTTCATGTAACACACTGGCCACACTCCTGTCTTGAGTTCTTCTTCCTTATATCTAGCATGCTTTCCTCGCAGATGTTTTCCATGGTTTCCTTCTTCAGGTTCTTCAAGTTTATCTTCAAATAGCACTCCCACAGTTCATTTTTCCCTATTTTAACCCTCATCACCCCCACACTTCTCCATCCCTTCTTTATCTTGTTTTCCTCCACCGAAATTAACAACTTCTATGATACAGTGTAATAACTTACTTACATTTTTTTCTCTCCCCAGTATGCTGATTCAATATATACTGAGAACTAACCATGAATTTCTACTGTGAATGTCTAAAACATAGTGAGACTTTGTTGTCATTTGCCTTAGCCATAGATTATCACATGGTCAGAGAGAATTATGTTTCTAAATTCCAGGATATTGGGAGAGAAAGAGACCTGGTAAAGTGCCGAATCTGATCCCCTTATTTGACTTCTAATGAAACTGAGGCCTGATAGGCTACTGACTTGTTCCAGGTACCTAGAAACAATTCAGTAGAGACAGTACCAAAACATGGGCCTCCTGCTTTTAGGTTTGAGGATCAGCAAACACCTTAATATAGAGGATAAGAACGTGACTCTAGTGAGCAAATGTCACATTTCAACCCTCCCTTTATTATTTGTTAACCCTCACTTAGTCTTTAGAGCAAAGTACTCAACCTTCCTGAATCTTAGTCATCTCTACAAAACTGGAAAATAATAACATTCACTTCACAGATTTGGAGTGAAGATTAATCAAGTTCACTCATATAAAATATTTTGGACCTGACACATTGTATGAATATTAATAAGTGCCAATTAACTGTTATTTTTTAGATATTCATTAAATTCATCACATTACTAAGAGTCTATGTTGCTATGTTGTATATATAGATAGATATAGAATATATTTTATGTGATAATGTGTGTCTATAAATTAGCGATGCCCATTTCCAACACATGGACTAATTTAATTTTTACAGAGGTGAGTTCAAACTGCATATGCATTGGTTGATTGCTATTAGCAACTATAACATTTAATGCCAAGGAAACTATAATTGATTTAATTATGCCCATTATGGTATCTCCTCTAAGGAAGTGCTGTCACGAAAATCAAACTCAGCATTAAAACAATAATTATTTATGTAAATTGTGTTTAAAAGACAATCATAGTACAGTCATACATTTTATCTTTTCTACAAATAAGAAAAGTGATACAATAGTACTCATTGAAATAATTGGACATTTTAGAGACAAAAATACACAGTATTTTCTTGGCTTATATGACTAAATGTAACATAGCTTCAAAAATTCAAAACGTAATTTTTACTACTAGAGAATATTTAAAAGTTTTCTCGATTTTTGAGGAACAGATTACTATTTATTCATTTTTAATATAATTAATATATCAATTTAATATGTGACTTGTTAAAAAGTTTCCAGAATTCACTGATGCCAGGGGGCAGTTCATGAGTATTTTAAAGTCAGGGTTCACTGAATTACTTGAATATTAAAAGTGCTCCTTTGTAACTGAACATGAATCTGAAAAAGTAGCTATTTTATGACATGTGTATTTTGCCATAAACCTGGAGCCCAGTGCTGCAGTGCCTTTGACAGAGGGGCAAATAATTGCTGCAGTAACGGTTCTATTTAAGTGGGCCTTGCAAGGTAAGCCCTCACTGGAATTAGTTCTTTTAATTTTCTTTGGCCTATGCAAGTATTTCACAAGGCTGTAATTCTGTAAACAGGGATTTCCATCATGAGTGCCAGTGAAAACTGCTTTGATCATAACATGTGGTTTCATAGATCAGAGCCCTCAAGCTAGAATTCATGCTGTCAGCTAGAAAAACACCATATGGAGTTTCTCAATTGTTCAAACTATTACCTTATTCAGCCTAACTAGTTGTTGTTGAATAGAACAAGGAAATGTCTTGATTCAACAGCAGGTGAAATTCTGGGAAAAAAAAAAACAAAACAAAAAAAAACAAGTTTGTTTAAAGGCTTAGCAATATTCTAAAGATTTTCTTGTAGAAGCAGTTGAAGCACAACTGATATACTTTCTGTTATATACAGTATTTCAAATAATAGATATTCCAGTTCTTTCAACAACTAGAAAAGATCCAGTGACACATAAAAACTTAGACTGTGGTGCCACCAAGTCTATTTACCAAGCACAGCTTAGATGCTCAAAAAGATTCTTCTCATCTCTATGACACATAAATTCACAACATTTTATGTTCAATATCAAAAACACATATTAAGCTACAAAATATATGTACCTTTATGTATATGTATATTTTTAATATACCACACAGGATACTATTTATGATCCCATGCTTCAATGTCAAATAGTTTCATCCTTTTATATCACTCCTTGTTTCTTTTATATTTGGGGTCTATGTTAAAGATTAAAGGAAAATTATTTATGAAACCACATTGAAATGACAGAGGTCTGAAGATTGCATAAAATGGATGTACATAAATTTGTCAGTCCCTATAAAATAACTACTTTTATCTATAAAGTTTAGTTATAGGAGAAAATATAGTAACAGGAAAATGTCCTGGACTTTGAGTTAACCCAGCATGGGATCAAATTTGTCCATTTTGAGTTTTTGTGACCTTGGGTAAGCCCCTTAACTTGACTGTATACCTCATCAATCAATCATCATTTGTGGTCTGCTACATAAAAAGAGGTACAACTTTGTCTAACTCCGAGTGAGGCAGCTCCCTTCAGATATGGGCAATTCCAAAGATATGAGTTAGTTCCCAACCTTCAGCAGACGGCATTCCCAACAGTGGAAAGTGGGATAATACTTCCGTTCTGAGGGAGGATCAAGGCAGAGCACCACATCACTCATGAGTGCCAATTATTTTGCTAACTCCTCCATTTTCAATACCAACTGTTTCAATCCCAAATCCTAAGCCCCTCCTCTCTAAATTTTACAGGTTGATTCTATGTAAAAGTACTTCTCTTAGTTGTGATTATCTTACACTGTTTTGTAATCATTGACTTCTTACACAAATGATATGGTAAAGTAGACAAGCAATAGTTCAGCAACTAAGAGTGTGGGATTTGGAGCTAAACTGTTTGGATTCATGCCTTAGTTCACAAATCATTAGGTAGAAGAAATTAGTGAGGGTTTATCTCTCTGTGTCTTGGTTTCCTTTCCTAATCCACAAAATGGTGATAATTATAGTACTTATTTCATAGGTGGTGAGGATAAGATGAGTTTACTAATATATGGAAAGCTCTTATCAGCATCTGGCATGAAATAATCACCATGTAAGCATCAGGTTTTATTACTATATCCCATGCTTTAAAACTTCTTCAATATATTTCATTATTTATTACTATACTTAGCTTGTTTTTTATGGTAATAGAAGAAAATGAGTTCAAAACCTAGCAATATGATTGAAGACTTTCAAATCCCTTTCAGAGTGACTGTTTCATTAAATGAAATGTGGATCAAAGTAATACATCCTTTCTGCCTGGCAAGTTTTTTTTTTTTTAATCATATATGTGATTTTTACATGTATGTTCATATATTTCTGAAAACATTCTATTCTCCAGCTAAGTGAATTCATTTTAAACGCTCCCAGTGCATCATGTTGTCTCATGTCTCAGGTCTGTTGCATCCACACTGTTGTGGCTAGAATTCCTGTCTGTTTTCCTCCCATCTTTTGACTTTATTTGCCCACCAAGTTTCAGTTCTATTCTTTCCCAGGTCTCTAGCACCTCAGTTAACATCAAACACCCACAACCCCTGCACTCCTCTGAAACTCTGTAATTAACAGTATCATCACATTTATCCAACAGTTTTGTAATTATCTGGGTTTTATTTTTTCTTTGTTGTTTTGATTTGTTTTGTTTTCAGATGACTTTACAAGATTGTTGTTTGAGAGACAACATGAGAAGAAATGCCAGATATAGGTGACGGGGGGATGGAGGCAGCAAATCACCTTGCCATGTATGTACCTGTGCAACGATCCTGTATGATCTGCCCATGTAGTCTAGAACCTAAAGTACAATAAAAAAATAATAATAATAAATAAAGTAAAAAAGGAAAGCTATATTTATTTTTTGCTTATTTGTTTGTTTGTTTTGAGACAGGACCTCATGCTGTCACCCAGACCGGAGTGCAGTGACCATAATTGTATCTCACTGCAGGCTCAAACTCCTGTGCTCAAGTGATCCTCCCACCTCAACCTTCCAGCTAAAGTGTTTTTGTTTTAGTTTGCTGTAGAGACAGATCTCACTTTGTTTCATACTCGGCACAAATTCCTGGCCTCAAGCAATCCTCCTACATCAGCCTCCCAAAGCACTGAGATTACTGGCGTGAGCGACTGGGCCCTTATTCATTTTGTTGATATTCCCAAACCTAGCCCTGCATTTGGGTCATGTAGGCAGGAGTACAGTGGAATAGACAGAAGGGGATTTATGGACTGGACTGATTTTTTCAAAAACAGTTGGATCTCAGGACATGGCTTAAGATAACTAACAAAATATTATTTTGATTTTACAAGTAAAAATTTACCTAAGTTCTACCAAAATTATCAAAACTGATTCTTCTATGACTGAATTTTTCAACATTACTTCCAAAGTATAGCTATTGTTTTGCTAGTATCTTAGCTAGAGTTAGTCAAACCCTGCTCTGTATTTCTAATGGCTTCTTTCAAAAATGTCCACAATTCTTGTGATTTTTCCTTCTAAAGATAACAAAAGAAAAACTTGGAAGTGGAACAAAGAATATCTGAAGAGACTTAGAATGTAATAGATGTTATATCACCCTAACTGTAAGTACACACAAACACTACCACAGATGAAAATGGTGATTCAAAATCAAATTACTTTATGAGTAGCTCCAAGGCCTGTCAAAAATTTTTAGAAGACCAGTTATTTGTTTCCTTGTATTTGCATTTACACTGTATTGTATTTGGAACTATAGTATTTGGTTAATCTTATTTTCTTGATGACTGCCACAGAGTGAAAATAAGAGACTGGGACATGGGGGCATCATAGAAATTCCCGTTCTTAAGAAACCATCATAATACTTAGGAATGGCTGTATTATTAGAGTTCTATTTAGAAAGAAAAAATGTATATATTTTTGAGAAATAGGTACTGTTTTTATTAGACTATCTATACCTTATTGTGTTATTTTTTTTAATCCTAAATTTTATGCTGGTTTTTTTTTGTGGGGGGGATCTGGCCACCACTGTATCTTTTAACTAGCAAAACTTTTGACTTTTGCATTTACTATAAAAAGAAGTTTAAAATAGGAGAACAAGAATTTCAAAATAAAATGGACCAAATTATGTTTAGTAATACGCTCCTTCCCATTTACATGCTTTTTGTTGACTTTGCAGAATTACAAGTAGTGCTTCTAGGTCAAATGAAGTTTCACATGCAAGATTTGGTAAGTTTCATGCCTTAATTTCTCTCATTTAAACATTCATTGACCCCCCAAATTTAGCCATTCTCTTCTAGAGATCAGTGGTCCATGCTTTAATAAGTAAGAGTAGAAATACTTCTAAGTGACCCACGCATATTTTTGCAGAAGTATAGGGATAATGATTTTGCCTTACTTTTAACAGTGATATAAATTTCACTCTTAATTATCTAGCAGTGATTGTCCATTTTCCTCATTACTCCACACCTTTAATTCTTCTCCCTTTTTTCCTGTCCTAACATTTTGGTATTTGGCAGTGTGCCAGCAGAAAATGGAAAGGAAAAACAACAAAATACCAAATATAAATGAATATTTTGTTGTCATTACTAGCTTTTTAAAAATGAAATTATATTTAAATAGTTACAGTAATTTTTGATCTCTTTGTCTTTGTAAATTTTTTTCTTGATTGCACTAGGGAAAAAAATGGCTAAGCAATTTAACAGCATAAAGATTCCAAAGGAGACAATTAAAAATACCCAGTAGGAGAAACTTGCAATAATTTTAGCACATCAATTATTTATATAAAACAAAGGATTTCTAATCATGCAAATTAGTCACATATCAATTAAAGTCACACCCTACAGGGCCTCCACATGAAATCATTTATTAGATCAATTTAAGTTGCTATATAAAGTTAAAATTAAAATATTTATATATTCTACAGTTCTGACATGTTCTTATTTTGTATTTGAATTCACTGCCAATGATTTTGAATTTATGAGGCCTTCTTTGAGTTTTTTCAATTCCATTTAGGTATTATTAATTATTCAGTGACTACTTTTTATCCATATATAGCATATAGGCACTTCCTTTCCCTCCCCACAACAAAATATCTTGCATATTGATATGAAGCTAAATGATCTAAAAATGCTCTTGCAATAGTCATATATAGTTCATTCTCACAGGTCAGTATATTCTGGTCCCAACTTGTCTGTCAAACCAGTCTTCCCACACCTCTTCAATTCTTAAACTCCATACTATTTAGGTCAGTTCTGTTTACTTTCTCACTAATATTACATGAGACATTTAAATCCATTTGCTAATCCTCATTGGTAATGTGCATGCTTTAATCCAGTGGGATTTTTTTCATAGAATGTGAATATACTGTTAATTCAGATAGGCAAGTTTTCGTATAATAAAACCGTCATCATAATAAGAAAAATTATAGTGACAGTAAAATGTCAACCCCTATGTATTAATTACAGTGTTCTGTGTTTTTAGTACTTAGTATATATTATTATATCTTAGTTGGCTCCTGACAACAACTCGACTTATGAGGCAGATATCATTATTTTTAGACAGCTTTCCTTCGAAGAAAATTGAGGACTGGTAGATGAAAGTTGAGCAAGGTGTCAAAACTGGCAATTGAAGAATATGGAGATCTTAACACAGACATTTGGGCCAATGGTGTGCTGTTTTAATGAGAAACCCATGCTCTCCTTGACACTTACTGATGCCTGTAACTTTGTGTAAGTGACATAACCTCTCCAATCCTTTATTTCTTCCTTTATAAAATAAATTTACATTTGTGTACTTATTTCATGTCAACCCTTTCTCCAAGGAGCCCTGGAGAATGGACCATGCAAACCAAGATCTGTGGGCTACATATGACCATGGTATCAGAGTTTCTTTGTTTCTATATGCTCATAGCAGATACGGCTAGTGATATCTACCAATTATATTTAAAGCCTACAAGTTTGTAAATGATCTGTTCAAAGCAAATCATAGACCACAGAGGTTATTCTAGTTCTTCCCCTTTCCACATTTGTAACTCCCTTCTTTGATGTTTGTGAACCCTGATTTAACTGTGGGCTTATTAGTATCTTGTGAAGGCTGATCTAAAATTTAATCTTATTCAAAGTAGCAATGAGATTATTCATTGTACCTGGTAGTATTAATCTCACATCCTGAGAAAAAGTAATAATTTTGACTGCTTTTGAATATTTCCTGTTGATTTGTAGAGTTGTACTGGCTTTTGGCCAACATGATCACAAAACAATATCACTAATATTATGTTCAAAGTTTATAATGGAAGGACAATATACACAAAACAAGAAGTTGATCACACATTAAATAATTGGACTTAATTTTGGAATTTGTACTGGAAATTGAAAAGGGATCTTCAGAACTTCAGCCAAATGTTTCTTCCGACGTGTCTTTCAAGACGATATTTCTGGCTCTTATGCCTAACTAGAGTTGGATAAATGTCTAATTGGCCTATAAAACCTTGAGCTTACATGTGGCATTTTAGAATCACGGCAGAGTGTACATATGTGATCCATATTTAAAATAAGTAAGCCAATATCAATTTGGCCCATCAGATTCACAAGAACTGTTCACATGTTTATCTGTCACTGTTAACTAGGTGAGCCAAGGAATTTTTAGGCTCAGACGTAGAATTTCCATGGATATTTAAAGTAGATCAGGCTGAGAATAGTGGCTGAAACCTGTAATCCTAGTGCTTTTGAAGGCTCAGGTAGGCAGTAGTATCACTTGAGGCCAGGAGACAAGCCTGGACATCCTAGCAAGACCCTTCCTCTATAAGAAATTTAAAAATAAAAACAAAGTACAGATCATTGACTTTAAACAACTTCTGCAAACTTTACTAGTGTCATATGTATACATATATATATATATGTGTGTGTGTGTGTGTGTCTGTGTGTATGTATATATATGTTTTTTTGTTTTTTTTTTTTTCTCCAGAATATAGGTCTGTGTGCCTTAGAATAGCTGATTTATGGCTGAATTAGTAAAGCTCTCTCTGTCTCTAGAGATACCTAGATGCCGGCTTATGTGACTTATACCCAAGATAAAGGCAGAAGAATTTACAGTGTGCTGTTCCACCTCAGAAATTCTTCTGACAATCCTGCCCCAGCAGGGTTAGTTTCTTTACTGGTTTGCAACTGGCTCAAATTCTTTGCCCAGCCTGGATTGACCATTTAAAGAACTACTGAGAGCTTTTCCAAGATGTTTTCTGAAGTTGAGATTCCTGACACAGAATTGGAAGTTCAGCCAGAGCTTCAGCACAATTCAGGTGTGTAAAGATTATCTCTCAGATTTTTGATGCTTCTCTGAATTCTACTTTTATTGCTGTTCTGTATGTTTTACCTAAAAAAAGCCTTATATAAATAAATTCTGTGAAGTTTGCTAGATTTCTCGCATATCCGAATGACAGCAACAACAACAAAAATACAGCATCACACTGACTATTCCACAATAAATTGGAATACTATTTCAGACAAGGCCAATATGAATGGAAGGTGTAGGGAAGTTGGTAGGCAACTCCAAAAAAGATCAAAGAAACTCCACAAGATAAGACCCAATATTGAATACACCATTTAGAACAGAACAAATACAGGCTATGGAGGTGTTTCTTTTTCCAAGGTTTAGGGTTATCTTCTGATCCAACTGAAACAAAATCTGTTATGATCCTCAATCTATGTGTTATTTGGGGAAAGCGATGAGGCCCCCATGATGCTTCAGTTATCCTTTGTATCTGACTGAAGGAAATTTGATCCCAGCAGGGAATATATGCATCAGGATTTGTCCTTTTTCAGTGGGATTAAATGTTATAGCTGAATTTTCTCTTATTAGTTGCTTCTCACCAATGCACTTATTGCAGTAGGTCAAGTCATCTCCTTATAAAAAGGAGATGATACACAGTTCAAACACCAACTCTCACACCAGCTAAATGATCCTTTGTTACATTACAGTTCTTACCCACAGGAAAGTAACACTACAATCCTTATGGGATTTTGTGGATTAATGAAATCATGCATGAAAAGCACTAATATATTCCTGGCTTATAGCAAATGCTTAATAAATGCTAATTATTTAATCTGATCTTGTGATCAGACAGTCTAAGTCTTCTCCACAAAGGCCGATGAGAAAAAAATTAACTCAGCATTGGATGCTGTGACCTCAGAATATCTAGTCCATAAATCGTATTAACTGGCTAAATTTAACATACTTAGCACCATTGTCCCCCAATTTGATCTAAAATGGCTGTTTGCATTACAAATCAAGGTGACCAGGGCCACTTCTGCATATAGTCACAGGAAATATACTTGTGGTCATCCAGCACACTTCTCATAGAGAGCATTAACTCATCTTCCCTGGACATGTTAATGGTGGGAGGTATCTGAGTCGCAGGAACCAAAGTATGTTAATGGTGGCAGATCCGCACAGGTCTGCAGCAATCTCAATTCTTGCCTTCTCAGAAGAAAGAATTCGATAGAGGGGAATACAGCAGAAAGAGAGACTGAGGCAAGTGTTAGAGCAGCAGAGAAAGTGTGTAAAAAAGCTTTAGCACAGGAACAAAAGAAAGGAAAGTATATTTGGAAGAGGGCCAAGTGGGTGACTTGAAGGAAAAGTGCGTGCTTTGACCTTTTGACTTGGGGTTTCATATGTTTACATATTGCTGAGATTTTGTGTCCCTTCTCCCCTGATTCTTCCCTTTGGAATGGGCTGACCATATGTACAGTGGCCTCTTAGCAGTTGGGAGATGAACAGTGTGTTTACTGGAGTTATATGCATGCTCACTTGAGGTATTCTTCCCTTACCAGCCAAATGTCCCTAGAAGGTTGTGTATCAGCTAAACTCTGCCATTTTGCATGTTAGTGTGCATATGTGAGCACTTTGGGAGGCCAAGGTGGGCAGATCACGAGGTCTAGAGATCGAGACAGTCCTGGCCAACACGGTGAAACCTCATCTCTACTAAAAAACACCAACTCTTAAGATCTTATTGGGAAGCTATGGGTGACCAGTTCCATGTTTTTCCTAGGTATTGGGAGACTGCCTTTCACTGGCGGTGGCTGCAGCCTATTATTATTTTAGAGAAACAGTTAACAAATCACCTTACAGTCACCTGATGGTCACCTGACATTCCTGGTGGTTGGTGGGGTGGGGGGCTCTCCTTCCCTGTTTATGTCTGATTCGCTACCTAATGAAATAGACATTCTACAGTATTATTTAGTGATCCAAGCTAGAGGTAGCTATCACTGTTTCTTATGAACTGTAAAATAGTGTTTCCTTTTTGTTTGTAATGTTTTCTATATTTGAGCTAAAATTATTGTTATTTAAATTTCAACGGGGTTCTTTTACCTAGGAAAACACTTCATTTATTTGTTTATTTATTTTATTAAATTGAAATCCACATTAATATGGGTGTTTATATAGGTGAACACTTTAATAGTAACTTGCATTTTATATATTATCACTACCATATCTCTTTGATTTCTGGAGAAAGAGCTAAAGATGGAATAGAATTAACAAATATTGGAGGTTGAAACTTTGAAATATTCATTGGGTTTCCTTTTGATGTTTGAAATGAGACATCAACACTTTATGTACATTCAATTGACATAACAAAATACATAAACCTGTAACCATTTCTTTAGTGTTAGAAAACATACATGCACAATTAAATATTTTAATGTATCTAATCAGTTTATCCCTTTGAAATGCTTCATTGTGTGAAAGGAGGAGGACATGCCACATGATTATCAGTTCCACAGCTATTTAAAGTATTTGAAAAGAAGTGCATTTTTTGAGACTAGCACATAAATAATTGAATTTATGCAAAAATGTTAAATTTTAGAAAAATATGACCATTGCAAAAACATAGTTTCATAAACATTTATTGAAAATAAATAAGATTTTCCTCTATGAATTTGTTTTGTTTGTGGCCCCAAATATTGTGGTAATTTGTTAGGCTGCAATAGAACAGTGATACAATAAGTCATATTGATACCAATGTTGACCAGTTAGTACTTGATGTGTATTGGGACACTACTCATTATACCTACTTGTAGATGCCTAGCATGTGCTATTGCCTTCATTCCTGACTTAAAAATAATTTTCCATTTAAATATAACATTTTCAAATATCTTTTGAAGAGTGAGGTTAACAAACCCTGGCAAATAAAATATGAGTAGCAGTGAAATGTATTATTTTATCAAGTCTTTAAAAAGATGGTACGTGCTCTTTTTATTCTTATTCCTTTTATATCTCTTAATCATAGTGAGTCCATTCTGACCAAGATTGCTGACTAAGTGAAGGACTGATATAGGAGGCACTTATGTCATTACGCATCTATAAGTTGTTGGACAGAGAAAGTTAAGAACAAAACAACTAACTCAATATCACATGTAATAAAAGTTTACAGAATGTGCATGTATTAAGTGACAGAATATCGATAATAAATCACCTGAAAGGCATTACCATGTCCATGATGTATTCACACACAGACATACACATGAATAACATGTATTTTAGATTTTTTTTGTTAAAAAGTTGAAACCATGAGTTGTTCAATTAACTTTTACCAATATACCAGCCAATTCAATTAATAGAACATTTTTTGGCTAATTATGACTTTGTAACAGTCTATTTATTTTTATTCCATGTGCTGAAAGGCATTCAGCAGACTAAAGTCTTACAACCATTCAACTCATTTCCATTTAGAGTTACTTACTAGGGAGCTAGTAGCTATAGGATGATATAATCCATACAAAGTCTATATTCTAGTATGAGAGACATACCAGAAGGTGAATTTAATACAGTGTTGGAAGAGATATAAAGAAGGAGGATAGAAGGACACTTGTCTCAGTCTAAGAGGCCAAGTTACCATTCCAGAGGAGCTGATGTCTTCTAGCTGAAGAACGTGAGTGGAGAGGGAAAGGTACACAGTGAGGCAAATTGAATCGGCAAATAGAAACCCTATTAGAATATTTGAGAAAGTATTTATGTATTTACGCTTATTAGATTGTACTGAAAAATAGAAGTTGGCAGACGTAAAGATGGAAAGAAAGACAGACTCTAGGTTATTAATAAATGATAGTGAAGAGATGGGATTTTATTCTACAAGCTACGGGAATAACTGAAAACACATAAAATGGGTATAGAAGGGAAACTGCTAATTAGCCTTATTTACTAAACTCTTGGTTAAACTTAATATTAGCATGTCTAATAGAAGCGTACTGTCTCAATTTGATATTATTTGGCAGTTTTGACCACCCATATGTCCTGTGATAAAGATGAAAATCAACAGGTACCCAATATGGGAAGAGAAGAAATTATGAAAGATGTTGTTTTGCTACTTTGAAATGTATATTCATGATCATAAATATGAAGTTAATAGTGAAATGTGAAAGACACATAATTTCTGAATTATGTGTCAGATAGATCTTGTAAATCTATGCTAAGATTTATACTATCTACTACAGAATAGGGTAAGAATGGATTTAACTGGAGAAGTAACAAAGTCTGTCCAAGTTCATTCAACCCAAACTAGTACATTTTGGGGGTAAGTGCACAATTTAGAAAGTGTTGGATTTTAATTCTGCCCTTTATACCATACCACCTATGGAAAAAATGGAAATATTATACAAGTGCTCCTAACTTTTCTTAAAATAAGAAAAACAGAAAAATAAAGTATTCAATACGTAAACTGTTAATACCTGGCAAAAAAAAAAATCAATACAGGTTTCCATTCAACTATCAAAAAAATATATAAAGTCTATTATCATTTTAATAAAGTTAATATGTTTCACTAAAAAGTCACTTGTAGATTTGATATTTAGTAAACACAATTCTCCCTTTTGATTGTATCTAAATATTAGAAACAGTTTATAAACAACTTCTATCTGAAGTTTTACTCTCCTGTTAAATAATATGTTGCAAAGATATGTGCTGACTTCAATTATTTTCAGCTCAAAATGTTCATGTAGTGTGTGAAGCATCTATAAGAGCAGTTTCTCTCCACAGCTGTAAATGCTCAAGTAGGCATATATTGTGATTTGACCTGGATCACACAAAGTGCAAGAATGACAAATCCAGGATGAAGACTAGAGCGGCTTCAAACTTAATCCACTACTCTGTATAACGAAACGTGCAACTTTTGAAGAACTTGGCTAATTCCGTGGGAGCTTATGTTATGCTGGCTTATGTAATTGATCTGGCATGAAAGACAAAAATACGAATGGCTCAGCACTCTACAGATCTGTGGGCATTGAATTCTCCCGGATAATTGTATGAGCAAAGGGAAAAAGATATAACTTCCCCATTACTCTCTATTCATCTTGTTAAACATTTTTTTAAAAAGGAATAGAAGAATACCAGACTTTCAACAACTTGAACTAAAGATAATATTAACAGACAGCATGTATCAAGTTTACGTTTTTAAATTAGCATGTAAATTCAGATAAACAGATTACTGAATCACTGCATTTTTAAAAATTACATTAAATTTAAATTACATTAATCAAACATATTTTCCTCTTAGAAATAGTATACAGAACACACACACATACATACATACACACATGGATGGATAGATCTGGAAGTTATTGCATTATGCCTTTTCCTGACCTTCTCATTTAATTCTAGTTGACATCTAAAAGAAATGATTTTATACTAAAATCATAATGTTTAGAAATAAAATTTTGATAGCTAATTTTGTTCATATAATATTTGTAAAGTGGAATCATACTTAAGGCATCAATGATATTAATAGATACATGTAGAAATTTGAAATTTTTGATATGAATTAGAAGATTGATTTATTGAAAGTTATGAAATTATACCTAAAATTTGCATAGCTCAAGATAGTTTATAGATTTTTAGCAAGCAAATGTAAATATTGAGATTCAATAGATTTAGGTATGTCAAAATGAGTCATTAATATATATAATCATATCAAATACACAGCAGAATCTGAGTCATTATCACAGAAACCATATTTAGGAAAATGAAGAAACCAAAGGAAAAGAGTGAGAATTTCATTAGTCTGAATATCATTTTTACAGTGGAGAGTACCTGATAATCTACCAATTGGTTTGCTTTGGTTTCCAAAGCTATTAGTCATAATAGTTAATCATCATGGCTTTTTTTTTTTTTTTTTTTTTGAGGTGAGTCTCACTCTTGTTACCCAGGCTGGAGGGCAGTGCTGCAATCTCTGCTCATTGCACCCTCCAGCCTCGGCCTCTTGAGTAGCTGGGATTGCAGACACTTGCCACCACACCCCACTAATTTTTGTATTTGTAGTAGAGACAAGGTTTCGCCATATTGGCCAGGCTGGTCTCGAGCTCCTGACCTTAGCCTCCTAAAGTTCTGGGATTACAGGCATGAGCCACCACACCCAGACTCCATTGTTAACTAAACAGTACTTATCAGTGTGAGCCTGCAACATTTCATTGTTTTTAATACTTATATTTAATGTATGTAAAATATACGTACTGGTGATTTTGACAAAACAGATTAAAATAATCAGATTTTTGTTTAGCACTGAACTATCCAATTGACAACGATAAATACAGAGAACTAGTCATTTTAAAATCACTGGTCCATAAGTATCTTTTAAAAATTATTTCTTTAAAATTTATGTATGTGCAGCAAACTACACTAATTTAAAATTTATTTAGTTACTGTAAAACAATCCTGACACCTTGCTAGGTACTCAGATAAATATACATTTAATGAAATCTCTGTAAACTACATTGAATTATTTAATATGATTTAAAAATCTAAAGCAGTGCAATATACCTGCATATATTTTAAGTACAATCTTTTTAGATTAGTAATTACTTTATTGTGATGGGCTATATTCTATCTTTAGAAAAAAATCACCCAAGAGGATTTGAACTCATTACAGCAAAGCTCAAACATCTAAGAAAGCAAAAATAAACAAAATTCTAAAAGAGGAGCACCACACTCTTTCTCTTTGTCAAAAGCACACTACCTTTCAGCCATTAAAGATGCCAAGAATTTTCTCACTTCTGGGCCTTTTTATGTGCTGTTATGACTGGTTAACCACAACCCAGTTATCCTGGTCTTAGTTAAACTACCTCTTCCAAAATTAGGACAAATCTTAATGTCATATATGTTCATTGCATCTATGCTTAAAATTCACAGCACGCTTATTCTTTGTAATTGTGTTGTTTGGTCAGATTATTTAACATTTTTCTACCCATTAACTGTGTAGCCCATTAAAGTGGTAATCTTGTTTATTCATTAATTATCGAATGCCTTAAATAGATCATAGGTCTGGTGCATAACAGGTTATTAAATAAATATTTGCTACCTAAATAATTTTTTAAATGTGATAGGTTTTTCTTATATAATCAAAGTAAATATATTTTTATCACAATGGAAATAAATGACAAAATTTATATTCAAACCTGCTGTTTTACTAAAAACTCACAATTGTCTCTGTGCCCAGGTACATGTATTATATGTTGTAGGTTTTAACTGGGTAAAACTCATGCTGTGAGAAGATGAAGTTATGAGGATGGTGGAAGATAAAATCAGAGATGATTTAAAATTCTGTAAAGTAAGAAGTCAAGGTTAGTGCAGACATTTTTACTCAGGAACATTGTATCCTTTAACAGAAAGAGAAAGACACCAGATTAGAAACAGACTTATAAATGCTTAGTAAAATGAGTTTCAACTTAAGTTTTTTGGAGAAGCTTGTGCTAGGTTTGTAGGGCATCTAGTTTTAAATTTCTGATATCCAACTGCAGTTGTACAGCTATAATTCAAGGGATGAGGAAGGGATAGATGCCAATTATTTCTACAGGAACCGAGTCAAAAGTACAAATAATAACAGCATACTCCTGCAGTGTGAGAGTAATTTTCGCAAGACTGCATGGCCAGAAAACTGTAGATGGGCTGTCGTTTCTTGGCAAAATCCATGGGAAGCTCAATGGCTGGGCATTTTCAGAATAACAGAAAGTCACTCTAGTCTATCAAAATTACATAAAATTGAAAATTCTAATGGGGTTTGGCACAACTTCTTATGATTTGTCACCTGAACATAGACGATAGAATACATAAAGTCAAAATTTTACAACTGAAATTGAACAGTTTAGATATGGATAAAGAAATACTACTGAATAGATGTCTTTGGCAAATATCAAAATTATAAAAAAGGATCAATTAAATAAAATAAAAGCAGTGAGTTTGAAAGCTTTAATAAAACTCCAGTTTGATTTGGCATGTCATAAATGTCAGAAGGGGTATCAGCCAAAGACACTTTATTACTAAGGGCTTAGCTCAAATAAAATCTATTAACTACTGGCCTTTAAACAATAGTAGACAGGAAAAAAAAATAGTAAATACAACCACAACTATACTAGAGTCACAGAGTATAACAAAATAACACAAAAGCTTTTTTTACCTACTGTTTTGCAAGTTGAAATGTGGGGACAAAAAGAGATCTTAACGTTATTTCTCTGTGCTCAAAAGAAAGACACTGTCTGCAATGTGTTATAACTTGTTGTGTATATAGTTCAATAGGTGTGGTGTATTGAGAACGTATAACCTGAAATGGTGTAAATAGTCATTCTTCTTTTTACAAATTAAGAACTTGATATGGTTTGGCTGTGTCCCCACCCAAATTTTAACTTGAATTGTGTCTCCCAGAATTCCCACTTGTTTGGGAGGGAGCCAAGGGGGAGGTAATTGAATCATGGGGGCTGGTCTTTCCCCTGCTATTCTTGTGATAGTGGATAAGCCACACGAGATCTGATGGGTTTCTTACCAGTTTCTGCTTTTGCTGCTTCCTCATTTTCTTTTGCTACTGCCGTGTAAGTAGTACCTTTCACCTCCTGCCATTATTCTGAGGCCTCCCCAGCCATGTGGAACTGTAAGTCCAATTCAACCTCATTTTCTTCCCAGTCTCAGGTATGTCTTTATAAGTAGCATGAAAATGCAGTACGGTGGGGAATTGTTGAAAAGTTACCCCAAAATGTGGAAACAACTTTGGAACTGGGTAACAGGCAGAGGTTGGAACAGTTTGGAGGCCTCAGAAGAATAAAGGAAAATGTGGAAAAGTTTGGAACCTCCGAAAGACTTGTTGAATGGCTTTGACAACAATGCTGATAGTGATATGAACAATAAGGTCCAGGCTAAAGTGGTCTCAGATGGAGACGAGGAACTTGTTGGGAACTGGAGCAAATGTGACTCTTGTTATGTTTTAGCAAAGAGACTGGTGCTATTTTTCCCCAGCCCTAGAGAGTTGTAGGACTTTGAACTTGAGAGAGATGATTTAGGTTATCTGGCAGAAGAAATTTTTAAGCACCATAGCATTCAAAATGTGACTTGGGCGTTATTAAAAGCATTCCATTTTTAAATGCAAAGTAGAGCATTAAAGTTGGAAAATTTGCAGCCTGACAATGTGGTAGAAAAGAAAAAAACATTTTTCTGGGGAGAAATTCAAGAGGCTGCCGAAATTTGCATAAGTAGCAAAGAGGCTAATGTTAGTCCCCAAGATCATGAGGAAAATATCTCCAAGCCATATCAGAGAACTTCATGGCAGCCCCTCACATTACAGACATGGAGGCCCAGGAGGAAAAAGTGGTTTTGTGGGCCAGGCCCAGGGTTCTTGTGCTGTGTGCAGCCTAGGGGCTCGGTGTCTGTGTCCCAGCCACTCCAGCCATGGCTGAAAGTGGCCAATGTACAGCTTGGGCTGTGGCTTCAGAGGGTAGAAGCCTCAAGCCTTTGCAGCTTCCATGCGATGTTGAGCCTGTGGATGCACAGCAATCAAGAATTGAGGTTTGGGAGCCTCTGCCTAAATTTCAGCAGTTGTATGGAAATGCCTGGATGTCCTGGCAAAAGTTAGCTGCAGGGGTGGATCCCTCATGGAGAACCCCTGCTAGGGCAGTGCAGAAGGGAAATATGAGGTTGGAGCCCATGCACATAGTCCCTCATGGGGCACTGTCTAATGGAGGTGTGTGAAGACCCCACCATTCTCCAGACTCCAGAATGGTAAATGCACTGACAGCTTGCATCATGCACCTGAAAAAGTCACAGACACTCAACACCAGCAAGTGAAAGGAGCCAGGAAGGAGACTGTACCCTACAGAGCCACAGGGGTGGAGCTGCCCAAGACCATGGCCACCTACTTCTTCCATCAGCTTGACCTGAATGTGATACATGGAGTCAAAGGGGATCATTTTGGAGCTTTAAGATTTAACTGCCCCACTGGATTTTGGACATGCATGGGGCCCATAGCATCTTTTGGCCAATTTCTCCCAATTGGAATAGCTGTATTTACCTAATTTCTATTCCCCCATTGCATCCAGGAAGTAACTAACCTGCTTTTGATTTTACAGGCTCAGAGGTAAAAGGAATTTGCCTTGTCTTGGATGAGACTTTAGACTGTGGACTTTTGAGTTAATGCTAAAATGAGATGAAACTTTGGGGGACTGTTGGGAAGGCATGATTGGTTTTTAAATGTGAGGGCATGAGATTTGGAGAAGCCAGGAGTGAAATGATATGGTTTGGCTGAGTCTCCACTGAAACATCAACTTTAATTGTATCTCCCAGAATTCCTACATGTTGTGGGAGGGAGACAGCTGAGAAGTAACTGAATTACCGGGCCGGTCTTTCCGATGCTATTCTCTTGATAGTGAATCAGCCTCATGAGATCCAACGGGTTTATCAGGGCTTTCAGCTTTTGCTTCTTCCTCGTTTTCTCTTGCTGCCACCACGTAAGAAATGTCTTGTTTCCTGCCATGATTCTGAGGCTTCCCCAGCCATATAGAAATGTAAGTCCAATTAAACCTCTTTTTCTTCCCAGTCTCAGCTATGTCTTTATCAGCAGTGGAAAATGGACTAAGACAGAACTTGATTCTGCTTGTTAATTCACCAAAAGTTGACATCATAGAGTACACTTTTATCCAGGTTTGGCAATGTTAAGATGGAGAAATGAGTCTTGATGAATATCCTTGTAAGGATGACACAGTTTTCAGCTCTACTTCCTGTCTGAATTCCTGTGAGTAAAATGTAATGAAAATGGAAGATGCGTACACACCAAAACAAAAATGATCCACTTTGCAATTCTGTCAATACTTTAAAAATCTATACCAAATGTGAAAACGCTTTTTAAGAGGACAAATAAGTGAAGACATAATGAAAGATATTGCTTTTCAGCCTGTGTTTGTTTCTACCTGTTTCTTAGCCATTCTGAAGGAATATATTGGTTACACGTTAGCCTATCACTGAATCCAGCTAAATTACAGAAATATCTTCATCCTCATATTTTTTTATTATTTTCTCCAGTAGAAAGACAAGAATAATTTGTTCACATTTTATCATAATTAAAATCATTAAAAATACCAACAAATTCCTGCATATATTAATGACTTTTCAAATATGCAATATTTATGCAAAAGAAACTTATGCACAAAAGCAAAATTTATCTCTACTTACCTAAAATTACATTTTACAAAACTGTTTTCATTCATCTAGGAAATTATTCACCAATGTTAATGTGTCCCCTCTTCCCAAGTATCAACAGTGGATCATCTTTTTTATATTATGCTCTATAATTTATTTCACTGATAGCTTCTGTACTACATATAAAAATGACTATAGCTATCTTGTCTGAAATTCGACCACAGAAATATAAGTGATTATTGCTTAGCTTGAAAAGTAAAATGTTCAGATCCAACATTTACTTTTCAGAGGTATGCAGCTAAAATGTGTAACCTTAAAATACCATAAGGAGGCAAACATTGCTTTTTAACAAATAAATATCCATTACATCCTGTAATCTTAATAATACTCCAATATTATTAGGGGAAACATTATACCTAGTTGAAAACATTATAAGTTTCCTTTGAAACTTATAATGACTCTGAGATCCAGTTCTGAAAAATCGAATATGTAATTGAAACTAAAGACTTGAGCAACGTTTCTAAAATCATGCTCTACTGCTCATTTTCTTTTACCTTTTTTACAACATAAAAATACATAGATTAAAAAATACATCTTAAAGTTCATTGAGTATACATATACAATGTATTTTAATATATGGCACCAATGAAGCAGTTGCACTAACCCTGAATTAGCAAACAACAAGGGATTTTTTCATGAGGAAAACAAAATCATTATTTACTTTAACATCATGTAGTGGTTACATAAAATGAAATTCAGTCTAAACTGAAAGATCTAAACTATTTCATTTCAAACAAAACAATCCTTTGTGGTTGGGATTAAACTGGGTTCCTTCAATTTAAGTTTCCCTAACTTACAGGCAAGTTCAGTATCTTTTCAACATTAGCCATCCACATTTGCACTGCTATATATTGCTTATTTCTATTCTTTACTCAACCTCTTAATATTGAGTAGCATGCATTTCAGATTAATTTACAAGTCTTCTTTAGATGTTAAACATATTAATTAACTTTTTACATTTTATCTTCAAGGCATTTTTCCTCTAATAGACCCTTTTTAACTAATTTGGCAATATTATCATTTGCCACTATGGAATTAAAATAATAAAACCTCCTTCTCCTAGAAAACCTTGAAATCAGGCCAGGCATGATGGCACACACCTACAATCCCAGCACTTTGGGAAGCCGAGGCAAGTGGATTACTTGAGGTCAGGTATTCAAGACCAGCCTGGCCAATCTGATAAAAACCTGTACCTATGAAAAAGAGGAAAAAAAAAAAAAACTAGCCAGGTCTGGTAGTGTGTGTCCAGCTACTTAGGAGTTCCAGCTATTTAGGAGGCAGAGGCATGAGAATCACATGAACCCGGGAGGCGAAGGTTGCAGTGAGCTAAGATCACACTAATGCACTGCAGCCCGGGCAAGAGTAAGATTGACTCAAAAAAAAATTTTTTTAATAAAGAAAACCATGAAATCAAATATATATGAATCTTCTTCGAGGCTAAAAATTAATTTTAACAAAATAAGGAATCAAAAAAGAGAACTTTTGAAAGTTTTGGATGTCAGCAAGTTGGCAGAATAGGAAACCCCAGATCTGACATCCTCCCTTGGAGATATTGATTCAACAGCAATACATGGACCGATGCCCTTTGTGAAAATCCAGAAAAGATTTAAGAGGCTTTTAAACCAAAGCAAATGTGAAATCAGCCACGTCAAGTCTAGTAGGAAAATCTGTGGCACTCTCTCACAATAATCTTGACTCCTAGCAGGATGCCACATGACTGGGAAGAAACCCCTAGTTCCTGGATTCTTCCTGGGGAGGTGGAAAAAAAGTATTATAGATGTAATGTTCTGACATTTCAGGAGGGCTTCTCAGAGTACTAGCATCTGTCTTTCCTGTCTCTGAGAGCTGACAAGACCTGGCACACTCTAGATGCTGCTGGGCAATAAGACACAAAAGAGTTGGGCAGCTTCAGCGTACATGAGGAACAGCAAACAAACACCAAGATCCTAAGAAAAGAAACAGAAGAGCATACTTTCACACCAGAGGCCTGTAAGGATGAGAATACACCAGGGGCCTGTGCAAAGGATGTAGGTAACATTACCTGCTATTTCATCACAGGCTAACAAATCCGAATAAAATAATAAAAGATGTGAAAAGAGTAACTTTGGGAGACAAACACAGGGTTCACAGAAGTAAGAGTAAGGCAAATTCACATAGTTCACAGAACATTACAGATCTTGAGTAAAAATTATAATTAAAAAAATAAGATATGAATATTAAGAGTAAAGCAGAAATGAATAAATATATATATATATATAAACTCCTGTATTGAACAGCCTCCACTGATCAAAATGCTTCAAGAAAAATAATGGTTATAATGGATTGAAACCAATCTAATATGCTTAATTGTGCTGACAATGATTTTTAAAAGCCTATATTTGGATAATAATAGGTAACCAATTATCTTAAAATTTAGTAAATAAAGAAAATCAATAAATCATTTAGTCCGTATTTCTATATCACTCTGTAACCACATAGTATAGGAATTGTGACTATGTATTAACTAAATTCAACTAATGAATGAAAAAGGAATAGTTCAATTATAATATTACTATATTGAAAACCCTAATGAATTAATACATCTAGGCATTGAGCTTCAATAGTTTGCTATTGAAGCTTACAAAACATGAGGATAATTAGAAATATTTTTCTGATGAAAATTGTTTTCCCAATGTCTTGACAGAGGGACTGAAATTAGACCAACGATCTAGATTTAGCTGCTGATTTCAGGAGACACAGAGGTCTGAGCTACAAACTGAACCACACTGTGAATTTGCACTCAGCAACATCTGGCCTATAAAAAACTCTCCAGGTCAAATGGAAAATGCAACAAATAAATATTAAGAAGATTAACGGGATGGATACTGATATATAGAATGAAGAGATGACAGACAAATCTTTTTTTTTTTTCCTTCCCAATGGACACTCCTAAGCTACCATGCACACTTGCATTATGTTAATATGAGGAAGTAGTTTCTGTATAATTCAGGACAGTGATCAATTTTGAGGGAAGGGAGATCATTGTTGGATGGCCAGCAACACTTTATTTCTTTTTTGGTTGTAATTCTACAAGGGCTCACCGTATAATAGTTCATTAAGATATACATTTTTGTTAAGTGACTCTCTGAATCTGTGTTTATTTCACAATAAAGAGTTTGAAAAATTAAAATATGAAGTCACTCTTCTAACGGAAGATAAAACAACTAACTAATGATGAAAGGATAAAGACAGAATTAAAATGTGAGGAGTACGCAGTTATACAGAGATTCCCACATACTTGGCTCACAACTAGAGCTATGGAGATGAAAGTAAATAAATTATGTAACCAACTCTATCTAATAAATTTATATGCATACAAATTTCAAATAAAAAAAGAAATAATTTTAAAATATCTTGGGAATATTAAATAAAATAGTCACCCACTTAATCACAGATAAAATTCTAATACATTTTACAAATATAAAAGCTATAGGACATAATTACTAAATATTGTTCAATAGAATGTAAAATAAATAATACACCTGAAGAAATTGTTCCATATTAAAATTTAAAATATATAGTAAATAACTCATGGATCAAAGAACCTATGAATAAAGAGGAAATTACCAAGTATCAAAAAAACACATTGAAATTAGAACAATTAAAACCAAAATCTATGGTTCTCAGCAAAAGCTGTAATTAAAGAATTAAAAAAAAAAAACCTAAAATAACTGTTCAATAGAAACACATAATAAAAAATCTTAATATTAATTTTAAGAAATTAGTAAAAAGGCTACAGCATTAGCCAAGATAGTAAAAAGGAAGAAATAATTTTGTTAAAATTTAAAATTAAAGAAATAGGAAATAAATAAAAAATAATATAAAGGATGACTAAGTCAAAAATATAGTCTTTGCAACAAAAAATATATCCATAAATTCCTCATATGCTCAGTTAAGAAGAAAGCCAAAGAGTGAACAAAATCAAATACTCTTATAAATGAACGCCTAGATCTGAACATTCATATTTTTGTGGGTTTCACCTCCAGGAATGCCTATGATGATTACTCGAAATGAAGTTTGAGAAAAATCAAGGAAGCTCTCATATTTTATATAGGAACTTTTTTTTAGTACCTGTAATATTTTTTATAACTCTAAAACTGTTCTACATATAAAGTGTGTTAATTTATATTTAAAAACAAGTATCAATCTTATGCCCATACTAAAAGTTATATAAGTGCCTAAGTAAACTAAATTGATAAATATTTGAGATATATTAAGACCCAAGAATAATTTACTTCAAATTTTAAGAAGTTGCTGGGTCCTGCTGTTAATAATTATAAATTGGCCTTTCTTCATAACTTCTTATAAAGTTTTTATTTTAATTTCAATCCTGTTTTACCTTCTGCTAATAAACATCTCCTGGTACTCAAAGAATATTATCTACTTTTTGCATAAAATACTACATAACCAATAATTTAGCATATCCACAAGAAAGCAGTCAGAAGTACTTTGTAAAGAGTTTCCAACAGCTGGGATATTAGAACAATAAGCACTTTCAGTCACTTTATCATGTTCTTCAGGGCTGTAATTCTAGGCTGTATATTCACACCTAATATTCCCAATACAATCTGTAGTCTGACGGTAGAATAAAGAAAGAAAGATGCATATTTTTCCTCTAACTGACTTACAATAAAAAAGGCATTACAAATATGCATAGATGAATCTACAATAAATTATAAAATTGGTTTCAGTGTTTTCACATATTGAGACTATTTAAATAATTGAAATGTATATAACTGTATTACTAAAAGTATCCTGTTAAAATTGCTAAAATGTAAATATTTACATCAGATGTTTTTCTTTAGCATCTCTGGAAAATAATGTTTTCATCAATAGCTGACATACTTTCTCATGTAACAGACCTATGTTTTCCATCTTAACTTGTACATCATAAAGCTCAAAATAAGTATTTTAACTGAGTTTCCTGTTCTGTCCTTTATATTTCTTATTTGATAAAGTTACTTTTATTGAAATTTGTGTTACCTCAAATCATTGTCATAAATGAATAGATGATAAGATAGATATACATAAATAGGCAAAACAAGCAAACAAAACATTATAAAACACCAGGATTACTGGAAAGCCTTTATTGTGGCATTTACTTTTAGTAATGGCATAACCCATTAGGTCAGACATAGATGTCTGTGATTAGAAAAGAGTCGGAATACTTAGTCAAGAAACACGTCTCTGATTATTTTGCAATTTCTTACTACCATTGGTAACCAAGGAATAAGAAATTTCAATATTAAAAGGGTATAAAGCTGAATTCACTGATTTAAAAACTGGCTCCTACAAGCAAACTATCCAGGCCATTGCCCACACTTTTTATATAATTCCTCTTTAGAAAATAAAATTGCAATGCATGATTTAGTTTTATTATCTTTATCAATATCTAAGATAATATTCAGTTACTGATCTCTAACATCACAACAAGAAAATACAATAATTGATTATCCTATCTCAAATATTTTCTGTTTGTGTAACTCTTGCATCAGTCATTACACAATTTTCACATTATTTCAGAATTTGTAGAAACCCAGAGATATTTATTAAAGTATAAATATCTTCTGATCAACTTGATTATAGAACTTTTGAACACTGTTCTTTCTTTAAATTTAATTTATATATAATCTTAAATGTTTGAGAAAATTGTAATTTTTTTCCAAAATTAAAGTCAGAAATGTACTACCCTATATCATCTGATCTTAGCAGAAAGAACAGAAAAAAAATACTTTAAAAGACATGCAGTATCACTTATACAAGTTTTTCTAAATTTCATTGTCAAAAAATACTGAACAAACCCTCTTATTCTAACAAATCTAGCCAAATACGTTTTATCAAATCAATATTATTGTGATAATCCCCAAGTTTCCAAAGACTTCTCAGAACATCTGGTAGAGTAGAAAGCATGTATATGCCAATTTCAATTTACGTACTTCCTGGATTATTTCTAAGCCTGGGAATTGGTAAACGCCTAATCTTCACATTTAATTTTATAAACCTTTAATGACTGGGGCTTAGTACAACAATTATCAACAGTTACCCTGAAAATATAAAGGAAAAAAATAAATAATATTTTCAAAATTCTAAAAGCAGTCTTCTATCTTTTCAGAATTGATATCCACAAAATAAGGAATGAATTGAAACGTATCCACAATACATTCCCTTCTTCAAAAGAAAATCATGTTTAAGATCTCATCCCTAGGAAACCTTCCTGGAACTTAAAGCCCACTTCTCAGAGATGTTCAATTATTTTAGCACCAACTGTTCTACAATTAAAAAGATCAGGTAAAATGCTCTTATGAGTGATAGCTCTAGCCTTTACATGTGGAAAAAAATGAAAGAGAAGACAAGGACTTCTGAATTCAATTTATTGATAGTTTACATTTTTACCTAGACCTGACTCTCCTGTGTTTTTACATGTGCATTTATATCCTGTGTCAGAATCCTGTAGAAATAGGAGTTTTATGTACATATGTTCATGATTATAGAAAATGTGCAGAAATATCTCAGAAGAAAGGATTTATTTCATTGGATCCCTGCTCTTCCTTTATACACATTTTTTTTTTGTCAAGTAGTCAATACATGACCTAAAGAATTTTTACAGAGCTGTGAAACACATGACAATAGGCAAGGTTCTAACTAATAATTTATTCTGTTGAACAGTCGTTCAACAAGTACATATTTTGCATCTCTTTTGCATAGAAGCCAGTGATAAAATGATGAGATAAAATGACGTTTTCCTTGCTTTTTTAGAATTTAATGGAGGCAATCATAGTAAAGCCATAATGTTCATAGCAAAGCCATAATGTAGATTTTTAATTTCAATCTATGCTTATTGCTACCAAGAAGTAAAGGAGCATTATTAACATACACGAATTAGACCAGGGGGCAGTGGAAAATGAAGGGTTACTCTACAAACTGAAGTTTTAGCTGACTTTGAAAGATTAGGAATTATTTCTCCTGTCTCTAAAATAAAGAATAATTGAACATGCAGAGTTCAATGTCAATTTTTCTTCCCAGAAGCTGGGGAGATTCAGATTCATTTATTCCATTGCAATATGGGGAAGCTATGGCACTGGTGCACCGAATACATGCAGAGTTAATGTCTTTGGGCAGCCTGTTCCAAGTCCATTAAGAGGATTTGTCTTTCCTTCTTTCTGTCTCCTTTTATTTTATGACTAGTTCTTCCTAGAGCCTAGTTTTTAAGACTTTCACCTAATCTCACAGCATCAACGGTTATCACTATATGGCTGATTCCTTAAATCTGCCATTTCAGTCCAAATCAATCTCTGTGATTTCAGCTTTAGATTTACAGCTGCCTGATGAATATTTTAACTTGTATATCCTAATCTTTCCTTAAACATAATATATCCGAAAAAAAAACCACTTACGTTTTCCTCTATCACAATTCCAGACAGTTATCTGAGACTGGAAAGTTTGGGATAATATGGATCCCTCTCATATTCAATATTCAACCATTATATATATTCATATTTATTATCTTTTATCTCTGTTCATGTATTCATATTTATTCTCTCTCTCTTTTTCTCTCTTTCTGTGTGTGTGTGTGTATGTGTGTGCACGTGCGCAGGTCTAGGTGTGTCATTTCTTCAGTTTTTAGGTAATTTTCCATCCATGTGTTCCATGCCAATCAAAAAAACAGAATTTTGTTTTGTTTTGTTTTGTGTTTTTGTTAACCTTTATATGAATGCAATTTTAACAAGGGTAGTCATTAAATATTTATCCACTCTGTTGTGTGTAGAACTATCTTTCATTTTTTTATGGAGTATGGAATTATATGGATATACTACAACTATTTCATACATTCTAAAATTGTTATGCCTTTGAGTTATTTCCAGTTTATGGGTGTCATAAATAATATTGCAAAGGTTATTCTTGTAAATGTCTTAGTGTTCATATGTTAAAAATAATTTTATTTGTGCAGTCCAAAATGGCAGCCACAAACCATATGTCATTACATAGTGCTGAAAATGTGGTAAGTGTAACTGAGTTAAGTAATTGAATTTTTAATTTGATTCGATTTAAATTTTAATTTAAATTATCACAGGCAGCTAGTGGCTGCTTTATTGAATAGTACAAGTCTATGACATATACATAGAAGTAAAATTGCTGAGTTACATGCTATGTTAACCTTTAAATTTCATAAATAATATGTAATTTTCTAAAACTGATGTAAAAATTTATCTAGCAATATTTGGAATTTCCTACTACATAACATGCTTGCCAGCACTTGGCATTTTTAGGATTTTACATTTTCCCCACCCTGATAGGAGTAAAATGTTATTTTTTGACGTTAATTTGTATTTTTCTTATTTCTAATGAATCGGATGTCTTCATGTAGTTATTTATGTTCTTTCGTGATTGTGCACAAATGTGTAGATGAGTCCCCTGCTCAAGTATTTTTCTCATCTTTCTTTTTGATTGTGTAGCTTTTTCTGCTTTTTTTTTTCTTTTTTTCTTCTTACAAAACCAGGATCAGGAGAAGCTTTTTCTTCTTAAATATAGCTTTGTATTTTCTGGATATTAGGGTTTTTTCCATATTATAAACAGATATACACATTACAATATTATTTTCTTCCTCTCTTTATCTTTCTACTCTTTGTATGCACATTTAATGAGTAAAAGTTATTTTAAATACGGTTATATTTAGAAATAACTTTTTTATAGTTACTGATTTTGGATCACTTTTACAAAGAAAAATACTTTTTTTTTTCAGTTTAGTAGCTTTTAAGAAGTCAGAAGTTAGAGGTTTACTGTCTTCATATATATGTATTTACATATACACATACATACCATTTTTAGGTTATGTATATTTTTGCCAACTTAGTGATAAAAACCTAAGAAGGTCTACCTTTAACCTATCTTCAGAGTTACGTAAATTTTCCATTAGTTTTCCTGGCTTTCTTATTCCTTTTTTCCTATCCTTTCTTCCTTTCATTCCTACTCCTATCCTCTCTTCCTTCCTTCCTTCATTTATTTTCTCCTATAGTCCTATGTACATTTGACAATGTCATCACCTAACCTCTAACAATTTCTGTTTATATTGTCTATTAGGTAAATATATGTTTATAATTCATTTCTTCAGACTGCCTAAAGCTATTAATTTAAAGGTCTCAAATATCTAGTCAATGTCACCCCACTCTAATTTGTCACTTGAATTGTCTTTGAATATCCTTATTTATTTCCCATAGCACCCACTGTCTCATTGACCCAACAGTTTCATTCTCTGTAGAGTAAGCTCCATTTGGCTAATCAAAGCACTTCAGTGAAATTTAAAGTCCACTGAGTTAGATGATTAGATCTATTTAAATACAGATTTTTCTCCATTGCTCTGGGATTTATTTTCTGAATACAAGAGATCCAAGACTTAGCCCTTTTGACCACATTTCTTTCTAAATATATCAGTGAACCTTGTATCTATCTGTGACTCCATTTGCAAATTCATGTGTTTCATAATGCCTCTATCAACTCTGTCTTCTGAGACTAAGGTTCACCTAATCCAGAACAGCTATTCAATCTGAAAGAATCTTGGTCTTAGAATACTTGAAATTTTATCCTCTGTAAACTTTTATTGTCTCTAATAGTCTAAATTATTGCTGAGCAAATATTTATTCATTTCTGTATCCTACTGAGAGTGGAATATATATTACTGTACCATTGATATTGACTTTGAATATTTGACCAGCTTTGGGTAATGAAAAGTTAACAGTTCTTTTCAAAACAGAGTTCTTACCTAGGCTTGTGATCTGGCTTTATGTTCTGAAAGGCGTGTGCCCTAGGTAGACACATTCCCTTCAATCCAGAACCCAAAACAAAACTAATCACAGCCTAGTGCAGAGGTAGTTGATCCACAACCTGAAGAGGAGTCATCCAGTCAAATTAATCCTAGGTCAACTGAACCACAGTTGACCTGCCAACCTGCATAAGGATAAATGATTGTGCTGTAAATCACTGAGATTGGGAATGGTTTGTTGTGCAACATTACTATGGCAAAAGTTGACTCATACCTGTCTTATTGCAAAACAGTTATGTCCAATAGCTTTCAGTTCTGTATTATCTATGTACTTTTATCAGATTAACTTTATTCTTTGTCTTTGAGTACCACCTTATTTTCTTCCTTAGGCCTTACTTAGTTTGTATATTTATTCATAACACAAATCTTTTAAGATGAACATGCTTTGATTTTCTTTCTGCTTTAAGAGAAAAATCTTTGTAAAGTATAGTCTTTGTTAGCATACTATGTCAAAAATAGCCTAGTGAATTCTTCAGCAATATATAATAGGAAGTAAAAAAGTTTTAGGCCAGCCCAAAATGTCTATTGCAGAAACTAATTATAATCTTTTAACCTGTCTTTGTAGGATACTTCTATACTGGGAACATCCTTCCAATAGTCCAAATTTTAACTTAGTTTGAGACTCACTTATTATGAAGAGTCACTTGCTATCTATAAATGTCTTGTTACTTTTTAAATCTGAGACTTCATCTATACTAACTGTATAACTTTCGTAATCACAGTTTTCTGAGATATTCTAACTGGAGTTCCCAGTTTTCCCTTCACAGATTCATTCAAATGTGATGGAAGTGGCAAATATAACTATCCCCGTCATGTGATAGGTTTTCTCTAGTTGCCTGCTTTGCTATTGACTTCCTATCTTAACTTTAAGAAACTGTCTCTCAATAAATTTTTAGATATAGTTTCCCTTTAGGGGAACATTTTTGTATACTCTCTGAGATTTTCCTGTTTTTCTTCTGTTAAGAGTTCTCTGAGCCCTAGTAATCCTCACTGATTTTGTCATGAATAAAATATCATCCTCTTTCCTAGCTGCACATTTGAAAGCCATTAGTTCCAGCTATATCACTCTGGGTATATTTCTTTTTCCTTTCACATAAAACTAGTTTGATCTCCAAAATTTCAAAGTTGGCTTCTGTTTTTCTCCAATCTCTGATATATCTCTGGTTTTCTAACTGTCATTTCTAAAGCTAGGATTATCAATTGTGCTACATGTATATGTTCACAAGAGTTCATAAATTATATTTTATAGTAGATCTTCTGACATCAGAACATCTTAGAAGTAATAGTTGTGTAATCTTAGGCAATTTACTTAATTCCTATGCCTCAATATTCCACTTGTTAAATACAGATAATAACTGTATTTACCTCACATAGCACTTTTGGGAACTAAATGTGATAGTTCATTATATTACTTAGAATAGCCTTAGCACATCTGAAACACTTATTAAGATGTTACTTCCAACATTGTTATGCATATTTGGTTGTGAAAATGAGATATTACATTTAAAGCAGTTAGCATAGACGTAATCTGCAATAAGTACTGCACAAATATTAATTCCTATTATCCACACAACCAAAATTACTTTGCCTGCCATCTAAGTCTGTGACCATTTCCAGGTAAGTCTGATTCCCAGACCTGAGACTCTTCAGCGAAAAGCTTAACTTGAAATAATAGACACACATTCCATTTTTTATTTACAAGTTTTAGTTTACATTTACCCTATTCAGTATGTTTCTTAGAATGTTTTAATTTCATACAAATCATACATTTCTCTATTTGAATTAATAAAATATAAAGAGTAAAAGATAAAGACCAATAAGCATAAAAAATATTGGTTTTATTATAGACAAGTTTGCAATAATCCCTAACCTTCAGTACTTCTTAACAAAATGGGTAAAATCCCAAAAATAATGATAAAGCCTCCTACACCAAGTCTAAATGTAGACCATCAGAAGTGGGTGGATTTGATCAATATGAAAGACTAAGTCAAATAGCTACTATCCAGCTCCTTTGAATATTGAGTGCTTGATTGGCACACAGTTTCCGGCATAAGAGTTAATGATTTAGAACACATGACCTTACCAGTTAGTGTGACTCTACCTCCTAATAAACCCATGTACCAGTGAATATTCTAGATTCTGCTTATTCCAATTAGTACTAACATATTAGTTCTATGATGTAGAAGAGTGAGGGGCTGGAAAGAGTATGATGATGCCCATTTGAATCCTATCTTCCTTATATAGAAAGAGCTAGATTATATTCCTTTAATAACACAGAAAGAAAATAACCATTCCTCTCAGCAGTCACTAGATTATACTGAAATCACCTTAATTTATGTACTATATCTTGTATCCTCTTTTTGTAGTCTCAGTAATTACTGAACTATCTGGTATCCAGTAGAGAATTAATAAATTGAGATACATTTATCGATTGAATAAGTTGTAGATAAATAACTATGTTGATGCTAAGATAATCATAGTTTGAAACGCTCTATGAACCTTTTCCATTTTTTTATTAAAAAATAAGTTTGCTTGTTAAAAATGAGGCAAAATCTATTGCTTTTCTTCTTGACACTAAAATCTGTAGTCATGAACAAAGGGCCCACTGACATTTATTTAACTTTTAATCTACTTATAGTTGAGAGTAGTGGCTTGTAATGTCACATGAATACCATGAATTCATATGATTAATACTAAAAAGGAACAGTAAGATATTAGATGGTTTATATACAAATAATATATACAACATATTTTTCCACTATCCACTCATTAAGCCCTGCCAACGAGAAATTCTGAACTAAAACAGAGAACATTGAAAACATTGGGAGGGGTTTTCTTTTTATAAAAATCCATGCAAATACATGCACACGAGTGGACACTTATTCTGGAATTGTCATATTTGATGTAAAGGAAATTTGAAATCAGTCTTTCCCTGTCATCTACCTTTATTCTATTCTTTCAGTAGGTAAGATATGAGCTATGTGATTAATGTATCTGGGTGGATAGAGTGAGCATGCTCAGATCAATCAGCCCCCTCTATCATTTGCTTACTAAAGTCTATCTGAACAAAATAGGTACCCAGGCCTGTTCCCCACCACTTACTATGGGGATTTCAACTTTGACAAACATGTAAGCCATGCCTTTCAATCTAACATTCACCTCTAATAGAAAAGATAATCTCATCTCCTCTCACCATATTTTGCATTCCTCTCTCAATTGATCCAAAAGTCACGTGGGAAAAGTGAAGGCTCTTTGAAAAACTCTAGTTTCTTAAATATGTATTTATGTATGCATGTTGTGTACATGTTTGTGTGGTATGAATGTGTGTGTGTATATATACACCAACACTTTGAAAGAGTTGATTTTACCATTGTTTAAACATAATGATATATTTTACTCAAAACTAAAATACCTCTTTGGTTTTATAATTTATTCTGGGAACTCAAAACTTCCCATTCTAATGTGTGCGAGGTTTGTTATTTTTTTGCTTGTTACTATTCTATTTTATGCTTCATTCTATTGTAATTCAAAATAATAAAGCTAGTTGATTTCATAGTTTCTCAGGTCTTACATCTTAATTTTCTTTCTTTTTTTATATTTTATTGCATTTTAGGTTTTGGGGTACATGTGAAGAACATGTAAGATTGTTGCATAGGTACACACATGGCAGTATGGTTTGCTGCGTTCCTCCCCATCACCTATATCTGGCATTTCTCCCCATGTTATCCCTCCCCAACTCCCTACCCCTAGTTCCCTCACCTAGTTCCCCCCAACAGACCCCATTGGGTGATGCTCCCCTCCCTGTGTCCAGGTGTTCTCATTGTTCAACGCCAGCCTATGAGTGAGAACATGCGGTGTTTGATTTTCTGTTCTTGTGTTAGGTTGCTGAGAATGATGGTTTCCAAGTTCATCCATGTCCCTACAAAGGACATGAACTCATCATTTTTTATGGCTGCGTAGTATTCCGTGGTGTATATGTGCCACATTTTCCCTGTCTAGTCTATCATTGATGGGCATTTGGGTTGGTTCCAAGTCTTTGTTATTGTAAACAGTGTTGCAATGTACATTCGTGTGCATGTGTCCTTATAATAGAATGATTTATAATCCTTTGGATATATACCCAGTAATGCAATTGCTGGGTCATATGGAATTTCTATTTCTAGGTCTTTGAGAAATAGCTACACTGGAAAAACAAAATCAAAACTCTAGGTGTTAGTGGAAACTAGCAGTTGTTCTGGCAGTTTGCCCATTTTGGCCCTTCTTCCTGAGGTTTCTCTCAGAATACTGTTCTTCTCTTTGGCCTCAGATGAGCTTTCAATTTCTCCTTCTATGACCAATTCTGATTTGGCATGTACTGTTATACTTGTTCTTTCCAAGTACATATCCTGGTTTTGATATATTATTAATATGATATTATGAATATTCCACTCCAACAATGCTCTGGTAGATTAAAAAGACCAACTAAGATTCTCTCCTAGAAGAATATAAAATCTAAAATTGTTTTGCTATGAGAACAAAAAATTGAGCAAAACTGTTTTACTGAAAATGATTTGTCTAAGTAACACAGAGTGGTATTTTTAGCTATATTTTACTGTTTACATTTAAAATATTAAATACTTCCATTCTGTTAAAAATGGCATATATCAAAGAGAATGACTGACACATAGATAATATTTTAATGTTGAAGTAGAACATTTTTAAATCCTTCAAGATCTGTAGGCTTTCTTGATACTTCCATGGAAGTCGTGCTTTTAGCACATGGGAAATTTATAGTTCATGTAATCAATCTCTGAGTGTTTTATATATATTGTAAGTTTTAAAATTCCAGCTACACCTTGATTGCACATCATAGTGTTTATTCCAGCTCAGATATGTACTTAATTCAATGATCTGAAAATAATTATTGATCCTTTTTATACTTCTCCAAAATAGGCATAAAATAAAAAAGAAAATATAAATAATAATTTGGATGTTAGCCTTAAGTAAGAAAACACATTCCTGGCTATAACCAATGTAAAGAGTGTGAAGGCTTACCTTAAGCATCAGGAGCTGTGAAAAATAATTTTACCCCAGCTCTCAAAGAGTTTGAGTTAATCTCAAGAGTTGACATAGAACATTACAGAGAAACCAGACATTAATATACTATAAGTGATACGGTAGTGTGTTAAGTCTATGAATTGAAGTGTATTTTTGATCTTATTGACAGACGGGTAATGATAAAGAGTAGAATATGTGTTGGGTTCTCTGAAAAGTAAAATCTGACATAGATTGGCATGGAGGTCAGATTTTGGAAATCAATCACTGAATCAACATTCGTAGAAGAGAGAAGGTGGTATGATTTGTCAGGTAAAGAAATCACATAGGAATGTAGGCCCAATGGCAGCATCTGCCAACCCCTTGGGGTCCTCTGGAGCTGAAATGGCCCTGGTAGGGGAAAAAGGGCCAGATAGTTTTATACTCCATGTTTGTTTAAAGTGGCCACCATAGGAAGGTAGTATTACATTGGCCAAGATGTGTTTCTTCACTGAGACAATTTTTGAAATGACTAAGAGTTGAGGGCAGTTCGCTGCAAGAAATATCCAACATCTGGAGAAAAGTCCTTCTGAACATTTATCTGAGCACACTGTGTGATGTTTATCTCAGGGTAGACATAAGATGCTACAATTCTGTGAAAATCTTACAAAGTAGAATTTCCCTTAATTCAAGTTGCAGCAGATCCTTGGGCAATCTTAGGAATAGTATCACCTTATTTTTGATTCCCACAATGGACTTTGTGAATGAAGGTGTCAATTAGCCTAGAGTACCAAAAATAAACTCTCAGTTTTTATATTATTTATAATTTAATTGAAGATGTTTTAATAGAGAGAATACATGTGTATACAGGTATAAATAAGGATGTTGACAAAATGTAGATGTAGATGAGAGATATAGATCAACTCCATACTGGTCTGATTTAGTATTAAAAGATCTAATTAAAAACTTTACTCAGAAATAAACACTACAACTGTTTTTATATCCATTCAACATCAAAGGGCTTACATACTAACATAATGAATGTTAGAAATAATTTTTCCCTGGTAATGATCAGTAGCAAAAATATGCACATAACAAAAAAATACTTGCAGAAACCTCAATTATGATAAGAAAAGTTAAAAGTCTAGTGGACCCAGAAGTCCTGTTCAGAATGGAGTCTTAGGCTTAGACTCTGCACTCCTTTAAATAAACATAGAAAATTATTTTATCATAGGATATTTTTTAAAGGATATTTAAATGCTGAAAAATTTCACACCAAGAATTTGCCTGTTTATAAAAGGCAGAAATGAGAGACTTCGTCAGGATTGCAGAAAAGTTTGCAGAGCTGTGTGCAAACACATGTATGGAGCACACACGTTTGCTTGCTAACAAATATATTGGAACATAATCTGAGACTTGGGTTTTATTGTAGCATAGCTAAGATAGTAAGGTTTTTGAAGAGAAAATATCCAGCTCCTAGTTATCTTTAACTCTTGGAGGCTACCAATAGTCACTCAAAAAGCATCATAAATCTGAAAAACAAATTAGGTAGTTAGGTTGTAATGCCAAGAAACTTGAAGCAACTCAGATCATAACCTATTGGGTTAATATTTGAATATAAAAATGAAATTCTATTTTTTTAAATTAAGATTTGATGTCATAACTTGCATCATACACAAGCCTGCAAAAATCACAAAGCTATGTAGTTATTTCCTTCCAATAAGAAAGATTGTAAGGGATGGTTACAGCAAAGTTAAGCCACTTACAAAAAACTTGTTGGAGAAAAATAATGAAACAATCTGAACTCAAAATCTAGCTAAAGATATATGCCACTTTTATAAAATATAGGAAAACAATCATTCATTCTGTGCTAAATAGGCACATCCATGGAGGAACAAACTGCAAAATGTTAATGGAGGTTACATTGCAGGGATAAAATAACAGCTAATGTTTATTCTTTGTCCACATAATTTTTACTTTAAAAATTTTTAAGTTAAGCAAATAGAACTTCCATATTTCAAAAATTACTGAATTTAAATAATTTGTTTTATTATTTAAACCATTATTACCTCTTCCTCTCTGCCTTTGAATCATTAACATTCTCATGGATTTTATAATCTTTATATCGGCCGGGCGCGGTGGCTCAAGCCTGTAATCCCAGCACTTTGGGAGGCCGAGGCGGGTGGATCACGAGGTCAAGAGATCAAGACCATCCTGGTCAACATGGTGAAACCCCGTCTCTACTAAAAATACAAAAAATTAGCTGGGCATGGTGGTGCGTGCCTGTAATCCCAGCTACTCAGGAGGCTGAGGCAGGAGAATTGCCTGAACCCAGAAGGCGGAGGTTGCGGTGAGCCGAGATCGTGCCATTGCACTCCAGCCTGGGTAACATGAGTGAAACTCCGTCTCAAAAAAAAAAAATCTTTATATCACGTTCTTCAATTGGTGGAGTCAAACTACAGTCATGCTCTTCATAACAACATTTCTGTCTAGATTAAAATAGCGCTGAAAATTCCTTTTATTTGCTGATGATGTAGCCATCCTAGCCGTCACAGCACAATGTGTAAGTTACTCAGGAACTTGTGGTGATGTTGGTATAAACAAACCTACTGACCCGTCAGTTGCATGCAAGTATAGCACAGGCACACATATACAGGACATAATACTTGATGATGATAATATATGACTGTTACTGATGTGATATGATGCGGGAGTGTCCCCACTCAAATTTCAACTTGAATTGTTTCTCCCAGAATTCCCACATGTTGTGGGGGCAGCCGCTGGGAGGTAATTTATCACTGGGGCCAGTCTTTCGCCTGCTATTCTCGCGTGATAGTAAGCCTTGCAAGATCTGACGGGTCAGGGGTTTCCGCTTTTGCGTCTCCCTCAGTTTCTCCTGCTGCGGCAACGGAAGAAGAGCCTTTTGCCTCCCGCCATGATTCTGAGACCTCCTCAGCTGTGTGGAACTGTAAGTCCAAGTAAACCTTTTTTTGTTCCCACTTTCAGGTATGTTTTTATAAGCTGTGTGAAAACGAACTAATACATGGTATATATATTTACTATATTTCTTTATTGCGATTTTCGAATATATTCCTTGTACTTACCGAAAAAAGCAGTTAACTGTAAAACGAACGCAACTAGGGTTTTCAGAAGGTTTTTTTTTTTTTTTTTTTTTTTTTTTTTTTTTTTTTTTCCTGAGACCGAGTCTCACTCTGTCGCCCAGGCTGGAGTGCAGTGGCGCTATGTCAGCTCATTGCAAACTGCACCTCCCGGGTAGCAAGCGATTATTCTGCCTCAGCCCCCCGACTGTGCCACCACACCCGGCTAATTTTTGTGTTTTTAGTAGAGACGGGGTTTCGCTTTGTTGGCCTGGTTGCGTCGAACTCCTGACCTCAGGTGATCCACCCGCCTCAGCCTCCCAAAGTGCTGGAATTACAGTCATGAGTCACCGTGCCCGGCCTTTCAGGAGGTACTCTGTAAGACATTGTTACCTCAGGAGATGACAGCTCCATGTGCGTTATTAACCCTGAAGACCTTTCAGTGGGACAACATGTGAAGATGCAAGACAGTGCTATTGACAATCTCGACCTTGTGTAGGACGAGGTTAATGTGTATGATTATGTCATCGTTTTTAACAAAAAGTTTAGTTTAAAAAACAGAATTTTTAAAGAAAGAAGCTTGTACAATTAATATATAAAGAAAATACCTTTGTACAGCTTTACAATGTCTTTGTGTCTTAAATTGTTTTTAAAAGTCAAAAATATTTTTAAAGTAAAAAGTTTATGAAGTAAAAATTACAGCAAGCTAAGGTTAGCTTTTTTAAAAATATATTTACTTAGTAATTTAGTATAGCCTAAGCGTACAGTGTTCATAAAGTTTACAGTATTGTGTAGTAATGTTTTAGACCTTCACACTCACTCACCACTCACTCGCTGACTCACCCAGAGCAACTTCCAATCTTGTAAGTTCCATTCATGCTAAGTGCCCTATAGAGGTGTACCATTTTCTAAATCTTTTATAGCATATTTATACTATACCTTTTCTATGTTCAGATATGTTTAGATATGCAAATACATATAACTGTGTTCCAATTGCCTGCAGTACTCAGTACAGTAACATGCTTTCCGTGTTTGTAGCACTAGGCTCTACTGTATAGTCTAGATGAATAGTAGAATCTACCACTGTGGTTTGTATAACTCCACTCTATGATGTGTGCACAAGGACAAAATTGCCCAGTGACACATTTGTCAGAACAAATCCCTGTCATAAAATGACACATAACTGTACATTCATCTTCTTAGCTTTATATTCACTTCAATCATCTTCTACTTCTTCATATAAACTCCTCTATCAAAGCTAATCAATTCTCTTTTATTCTCCCACCACTAATCCATATAAAATTGTAAAATTCTTCAAACTATATCAAGAATTATTCTTCTATGGGTCAAGGCATTCAAAACATTACATATCAAAAAATTTGGGAGTAAATTTGAGAATATTTACTCTTCCTCCTTTCACTATTACTATTATTTCTGGAAAAAAATAGTAAGTTCTCCTATCCTTTATTCAAATAAAAATTACAGTATCAGTTCAAACTACATGAATGATTTTACTGTTTACTTTTGTCTTTTTTTTTTAACAGAAAGCAAATTGTAATATATTATTTACATAATTACTATTGAGAAGCAAATTTTCTATTCAAAGTAATTATTCTCAGTACTAAAATATTGGTATCTGGCACCCCAAATACTAGATGTTATAAGCTATTAAAACCAAAGATTAACAATATTCAATTGTTTAATTAATTAAGGACCAAATTATAAAGCATTAACAAAAAAATTGAGGGTAATGTTCATTTTTGTAGCTTTTCTATATAGTATTTTTTACTGTAATGGACTGATTTGATTTTAGAGGTCATGTCTTATTTCTTTTTATTTTAACCTGTTTATACCAAATGTCTAGAATAACACATTCTATTCAAGGATTAGGTACATATTAAATGAATGAGTGAATAAAAATACTGAATAAATAAATAAATGAATGAATGTTCAAAACTATGAAGAGCGCATCCTCAAATATGCAGAGTTGCCTCTAAATAAATCTATCATTGAGGAATAGATTAATATATCACTGAAGAACTAGGCTGATCTAAAACTAAAAGAACTTTTAAAATTCAATTACATTACAGAATTCTAATCACTCTCATATTTGTCCTAGAAAGAAAATAATTAAATGTATAACCAGGATTACTTTTCATCATTCTTACTTTACCATGAACATAGGTATCAATATGTTTAGTGATGTATCTGTGCAGTGTTCCTTGTTAAGTGGTCTAAATGCTTAATGTGTTTGTGTTTCCAACACATGCATTTCCCTTTGATTATCATCCTTAGAGGGAATTACAAGTAGTATAATACTGTTTGAAAGAAGAAATTTTATGAGATAAAGTGACAAGAGAAAGTATTTTCAAATTGGAAAAAAACACTGGATGAGTAATGGTTAATGGAACATGTAGAAGGCATTTGAAATTCTGTTAATATATTAACATTGATTTGACTACCATTTTTACTTGCTCTAGAAGCTTCAACTTGCTAATCAATTGATGGGAGTTAATTAACTACACACAAAAGCATTAAAAGTGTGATGCTTTGTAAGGTATTAAGAAAATTAGAATTTCTTGAATTTAGAAAATCTCATTGACAAAATTTTGGCTGAATATGTTTATTACTACAAAGAAGATCCTGAATAAAATATTTGAATCAGTATCTCATGTAGACACATTCTACAAGTTTAATTATGTAATAATTTTTAATATTTCCAATAAAGATCCAAACATTTTACTCAATTTATTTCTGGAAACTACAGTATTTTTTCTATATTTAAATAATACCTGAAATGTTTTAAGAAGATACAGAGAAATTATATTAATAATGCATAGTCATCCTTTTTTTTTTTTCGCTAAAGGGCCTATAACTTGTAAAGTAATTAGGACCACAACTGTTCTATTCTTAATTGTGTAAATCACCTCAAAGTTACAGGTCGCACATGAATAAACCAGTAAATCCAACGCCTTTTATTGTACTATTAACTGCACATATCTAATATTTATTTAGTCATTTTAAGTGTTATCAATTATAAAATGCATCATTTAGAAAATAGAGTATTGGGAGAAAAATGTCATTTTGAAATAATGCTTAATGTGATTTTATAATCTGCTTTACTTTTCAAAAATGATCCTTTTTACTGTTTTACTTTAAATGACTCTGTACACTATTGAAGAATGCTCCAAATTTTGGTAGATCTTAATAGCTGACTATCTGTTCTAGCTACAGTAATGTTTCTCTAGTGGGTAGTCGTAAACATTAAATTCTGCTTATTATACATATTAATCTATAATAATTCATGTGTAATAATTTATGAATCTGTGCCACAATTCATATTTCTAACCTAAGTGAGCTGTATACAACACCATTGTCTCAAATATGCTACAACATTCACCCTATTATCATTTATATATTGAAGCTTAGAAAATATTCATTGAGTGAATGATTGAGGAAATAAAATAATAATGAGGGTATTTGAATATTTCCTTGATTGATTGTTCCATTTTTTTTCATTCATTCATTTATGTTTATACATTTTTAAAATTTATTTTGCAAATCAGGAGAAGAAATACTGTGAACTCTAAAGCAAAAATTTTTTTCTTCCTTTGGTCACACATTTCATCCTTCAATCATCTTGGAGGATTTATGCCTTGAAACAAATAAGATTATCATTTCTCCAGCATACCCCATGAATTTATATCCTAAATTGTATTATCTATTCCTAGAAAGGCATGCCATTAAATACATAAAATAGTCTATAATCCCTTCAACACAATTGATGCATACCATCCTACATGGCAAAAAAAAAAAGAGTCTATATTGAGAAATGCAAAAACTACAAGTGATAAGGATTAGAATTTCTGGCAAAGTTTCCATTGTTCTGTTGCTCTAAAATACCCTCAAGTTCAAAGAATGAAATAGCATAAAAGACAGAAATCTTCAAAATAAGAAATTATGGTCAATCTCCATCAAGACAATATTTAACATCTAACCAAGTGAAACTGAATTTTGTACAGAAATGCAGACAAGGAAAAAACTGAATTTAACTGAGGTAGCTCTCAAGAATCAGATAAATGTACAAGTCACACTTTTCCAAATTTTCAGCTTTGTTACAATTGGCAATTTGTTTAAGCTCCTTGAAACATAAGTTATTTCTCTGTAAAATGATATAAATGAATGTAGTTGCTTCTTAAGGTTTGTTTTGTGTTACTTGTTTTTGTGATCTTTACAGGATTATGAAAGTAATGCACTATAACCTAGTATTCATTATTATAACATAGCATTCATTAAATGAAAGTTTTACTATTATGCAGGAGTAGGTCTTACTGACCAAATTTTAAATACAAATATAAACCTGTGAACATCGGTTGAAGATTTGTATCATCAGGCAGAAGTGGTTGAATCTTTGCAATGATGAGGAAAACATTGGGCAGTGAAATAATAATTGAAATGAAAATCCAGAAATGTACATTGTTGTCCTGTACTTCAGTATAGCTAGGTTGGTGATCTTGAACTAGTTTTTAAATATTTCTGGACTTCATGTTTCTCAACCAAAAAATTAGAATATTGCCCTAAATGATTACTGGTGACGTAAACACTTGCCAAAATCTAGGCTTTATAAAAATTGTTCTTGGAACATTTTCCATGATATCATTTGATATAGTAGAAGCTGTTCCCCTTAAGTCCTGAAGTGTGTAGATAAGCCATTAGCCTTTGGTTAGGTTAGGAAACATTAAGATGATAGGTCTCTAAGAATTTCTCAGAATCTTAACAATTTTTCGGATTTCCTGGGCCAGTTCACCCTGTTAAGGTTAACTAGACCTTTGCTTTCATTTTGCTTTTGCCTTCACTCACCCATTAGCTGTTCTTCCTTGCCATGAAGGAGAAATGGAATTCTGTAATATTCCCCGATAATAATATTCCTTGATAATTGCAGTGGTGTCTGTATTGTTTCTTTCTCCAAAGAAGACAGCCCAGGAATTTGACCAAACATACGAAGCTCTAGGAGATGTATGAAAAGAATGGTAGAACTAACCTGCATTTTTGCATGACTATGACGACCTGGTGATAAGAAATGTAATTATCCAAACTTTTTTTTCTAAATTTGTAAAAAACTGGGGTCTCTGCAACTCTTTAAAAAAAGCTTTTAAATCTCTTCCCAGAAGCAGATGAAGTAACATATGTGCTCTATAATAATTTTAGAATGTAAATTCCTTAATACATACTTGCAAGCATGTATGCATATATATGTGTTTTTAAGTATCTACATTGCTATTGTATTGATTTGACTTAGATATCAAGCATCGGGAATGTTTAGTTTACTGCTACTACTGTAGGCTTTTTATCATAAAATTACACAGAAAAGAAGGAAAATGTAAGAAAACATTCCAACAAATAAATTGAACACATTAAGCTCATATAAAGTGTTATTTATAATACTATATCCAGATTAAAGGCACCAAAATAATTCACAACTCAAACTCAGGCAATTTGGTTCTGTGGTGTCTACTCTATCTGCTTGTCAGTTCTTTTTCTCTGTCTCTCTCGCTCTCTTTTTTTTTAGCCCTAGCTCTACCCTTCCACTTCTAGTTATTCTTGGCTTCTACAGAAAAATGTATTTTTTTTCTGCATTGCTTCCTCTGCATATCACATGAGTTTTACTCCAGACAACTGTCAGTAAAAGTTGCCTTTTTGTCTGATTTTAATCAACTAACAGAAAGAGAGATTGGATTGGGTAGCTTTAAAGATTTTTAAAGCCAGTCTTCCTCTTAAAGCTACTGGCTTCCCTTATATTTAATGAAACTTTTGATCAGGGAACAATCTGTGGTCTGAAGAAATTCTCTTGGTTGTCAGACCCTAAAGCATGAAACACATGCAAGAAACCATGTCTGAGTACTGTTGGGAGAAGCAGCAAAAGAGAAGGGACTTACAGAGTGCCTACATAAATTGGATATGAGTAACATATAAACAAGGAACAACAAACTGCAGAAAACAGCAGGAGGCCTCTGTGGAGGAAGGCCTCTCCATGCTCCATGTTCCGGTGCAGGGTGACCTCGGCTCTGTTACCATAAACATTGTGCTCAAGGATGTAAAACTCCTTCATAGCACTATGAAGTAGCCAGATTTGTAAGGTCCATGTTCCACCAACTGTACATAGATAATAAGCTAAAGATAACCACATGTTCTTGTTTTGTGAAACTCCCAAACCAACACTGTTATCAGTCCTTAGAACGACACACCAGTTCCAGTTCATTGATTCAGTTCTGGCTCATTGATTCACTCCCTCACATCACCCTCTCCCCACCATCACTCCATGTCTACCTTATAGATCAAAGTGATTGTAACCAATAAATAGTGTGGATGATCAGAGCTCAGGGCCTTCACTGTGTCCTCCAAAGTAATAAAATGATGGCCACCTGGTCCCACTTTCTTTCTTAATCTGTCTTTTTCTCATTCCTTTGTTCCACCAAACTTGGGGTACCCCCAGGTGATGTAGGGCTGGTTCCCTACAAGTATTTGGCTTGTAAGGGAGCAATGGGTGCAACAAGAGCTCAAAGGGTTATTCATTATCAATGCTCACACAAAATCTATTTTAAATAAGAAAAGTACTGAAAGTCATGTTCAAAATAAATATGTGGACAATATATGTGGGGATTGCTCCCGTGTAAGTCCCCCTAATGTATGGGCCTCACCAAACGGTGAGCTTGAGCCCAAACATGGTTTCCTGCTGGAGGCAGTCGAGCTATGGGAAAGAAGGAACTAAGAAATGACTGATGTTGCAAAAGTTTCTACTTCTGACTGCAATGAGGCTTGGGCAAGGGTCGTGTGGTTTTGTTAGACATTATGTCTCCACTAGGCCTCTACATGACCTTTACGACTTTACTTTTCAAGAAGTTTTACCTTATCTGGATGACTGCCTTGAACCCTAGATAATGACTTTATGGCTTAGCTTGTGAATCTTAGGTATTGTTATTCGCAAGTGTGTTTTGGTAAAAACAGATAAAGCATACAACATGCCCACTTTTATGATCCTTGAATATCATGCTTAAGATTGTTTTTGTGATTCAATATTTTGTAAATTTCCATTCCTCTTATTGTTGATTGTGTAAACACCTTTGATCTTAAGGTATATATTGAGACACTGGACAAAAATAAATTCGCTGTTTAGGCATTGCCTTTTCAGTCCTCCAGACCCCAGCTTTTCTGTCTCTCTTTATTTCAATGCACCCCCTCTTTCAGGTCGGGACCCTCTTGCTGGCCAAGACTCCCCGGCGGATCTTCCGTTGCCCACAAATATACGTGACCATCTATATTTTACAATATGAATATTTATGTATTTAATATGATGACAATTTTCACTGACGTGTTCACACTTGATCAATTGGTAGGACTATAAATACAAAGAATTAGGGAGAGAGAGAAAAAATGGGATGTAATAAGATAGTACTGTTCTCTTTTTTAAAATCTATAATTGTTCTTTAATTTTTAGCACTCAACAATATCTAGTTATGTCCACAGTATTTCTGGAAAGTTTCACTTGTAATATTTTTCCTTAGGGTGTGGTTTTCATTTAATTTAGTTACTAACATATTTGACAGTCATTCTCCACATTTATCAGTCACCACAATGAAATGGTGTTGGTGTTTTTGTGCCCACAGATAATATCTTGCTTTTTAAATTAAGATTTACCTTTCCGTAAGTGCCTGAAAATATGTTCACTAATACACTATCAAGGGAAAGTTAATTCCTAGCTGTTCCTCATTATGTAAGTATTGTCCATCTTATTTTCATAAGATGTATCCCCCCCTTCTACTGATGCCTGCACATAATTTTCAAACAAGATTAATCACCAAAATGTATACAATTATGCAAATGAGCAATGATATTGATCCAACTTATCAAGAACATTGCCTAAACCACAGAATCTACCAGAATTTATTTAGGTTACCAAGTTAAAATGTGCCAGGTATTGGTTATTAAATACCTTACTGACTCTTCACTAGTAATAACTTTGGTGTTTTCTATTTGGTTCCTATGATAGCAGATGTAGGAATGCTATGTATTTTTTTAAGATGTGTATTTTATTATATTTTTGGTATTTTATTTATCAATTTTTATTGACTAATAAAAATTTCACATATTTATTACATATAGCATGTTTTGAAATATGTGAAATGCTACTTAATCTGTTTGCTTTTTTATTTGCAAATACTTAGAAGCACAGTTGATCACTACATTTACTATTTTTTTCAAACCATATGTTAAGGCAGCGCAATATGCTAACAGCAGTTTCTATTTAAGACATAACCGCTGAAATCAGTGCTATTGTTAATTATACTACATACATTTTTTTCATGATCTTGCTGATTAAGACCTGTATAAATGATACATTTGATTAAAGTAATTAATACATGAAATTGGTAAGCTTCTTTGATATAACTGTAACTTAATCTTGCTTCCACTGCTCAATAAGAACTGAATATTTTGGGGTAATTTGCTCAAATCATTTTGGTGCATCTAATTTCTAAATAAATGTGGATAATAATAGCATTCACTTCATTGAGATCATGCATGTAAGATACCTGTGCAATCTTGATAGTTGATTAATTAGTGTAGGCTTTTGCTAGATCAAACAAGAGGACTATCATTCATGTTTCATGTCCATTTCACAGGTCACATCTCTAGCTACTTATTTCTGTGTGCCATGGGCTGTAAGTGTTCTAATCTATTCTAAGATACAAAGTTAATGTTACAGTAATTATATGTTATCTTGAAATAAGAAGAAAAGGCATTAAAACATGCATTTTTTGGCAACAATTTTAGTGTTCAAACTCACTTCCAGGTCGTCTCTATTCTAGAGAAAAAGCTGAGGGACTCAGTTACTTAAGAAAATTCAAAAAGTGCCTTTAGCATGGCTTTATACCTTGTTAGTTTTCCAACACAAGTGGCCATCTGAGGGCACAAAAAATTTATATGTTCCATTTGAGTTGACTATGGGTCATATGATCATTGAGTCTAACGATGGGAGCCATTAGTTCTCTCAAGATAGCTTTTAGTCATTTGCAAAAGGCAATTTTTAAATATTCAGAGAATGTGTGAGGCAGTATTTGGACACAGTTATGTTTTAAAATTAACTTATGTAGCTCAATTAAATAAATAATATGTTAACGTGTATTAAATAATCAGAATTCATTATTTCCTAATAATTAGGCTTCCTTTTCTCTTATATTTCTTGTATCACTATACATATGTGCCACTGCGCATTTCTTCTCAACATTATACTGGACATTTAAAATTGGTTTTGGTAGGAAAATATATGCCACTAAAATCTGAAAACACTATGGACAAGGACTTTATTTTTTTAATTGTCTAGACTTTATAATGGAGTGTCTTAATAGTGGGAAATAAGCTTTAAAAAATGTTGTGTCTTTAGCCATTACATTAATACAGCTCATTTACAGTAACTGGTCGATGGATGTATTCTAAAATTTTCTTGCATTTGTTTGCATCAACTCTAAAAGGTCATCCTTGCTCCAGGGCTACCTGTGGGGTTAAGTTTTCTCTTCCAATGGCATTACAATTCAATTTCTGCTAATACCTGTCTCCTTCACTTTTTTCGAGATGCTATTTCCAAGAGCACTTCCAAACAATTTTTTTCCCATGCAAATCTCTATCTAAGTCTGTTTTCTGAGAAACTCCAACTAACTATGACACTTAACATCAGTTGTGATTTGGGGAAACACTATAAAAATGGCATTTTGCTGCTGGATGGCAATGAGGACCTTGTCTTTGTCAGTAGGTGGACTATGGATAGCTCCAGGTGTGTTGTAATGGTGTAAATGTGCAAGTTGTAAATGGGGACAAACTGGGACAAGATACCGGTGTAAGTGTATGCATTGTCAGAGGCAGTAGTTTAGGATGTGAAGAGATATAAGAGAAATAGTGATTATAAGGACTATATAATAATGTAGCTGTTGTTTATACATTCATTAGAGAAAGGCAATGAAGGGCTGAAGGTAAATAATCATGAATTTATGAAAAAATGTGAAAATCAGAGGGTCAAATTGGCACCATATAAAGAGACCACACTCTGTTTCAGCAAAAGGGCAGAATGAAAATGAGGATCAGTTTTAGGATTTACTTAAAAGGGTAACAGAATGCTGAAGCACTATAAAGTCTCAAATCCAGCAAATCTGTTATGTCAAGATTAGGTGTTTTACGGGGAAAAATGAAATTGTAAGAGTTGGTATATGGGGCATAAGGACTGACATATTGAGATATCATGAAACCTTAGATAAACCTGAATACTCTGGGTCTACCAAAGTACCAAAGTGGTCATCTCCTCTGTTTTAATGGCTAGTTCTCACCTTATTTGAGACAGTACACAGTCTCTCTTTTGCAAACAAACAAGACTTAAAACAAAATACAAACTATTCTATTTTTCCTGCCCTTCTGGCTTCCAGGGAAATAACTGATATCAATACATAACAGATTCTGAATGAGCTAGTACACAGCTTGATAGAGGAAGAAAGGGGCTATAAGCTGAGGAAGTTGCAGGGCCAAGCCAAAGTGTTCTGGCAGGAGCTGGGTAGCCATATTTGTGATTGGATCCCGAGGATGCTGGGAAGTTATATAAGGTTGGATAAGCTATTTGATATGGTACTGCTCTGCCAGAACACAGGATTTTGCACCCTGACAAGAATTCTGGGAGCAGTGCTAACATGCTGCTAAGATAACTCTTGAAAGCTTGGAGAAAGCAATGTTGCTCAGTAAAATTGACATGTTAGAAATGGATGGCAGATGGTAGACAAAAGGATCAAAAGGCTCAGAGAAGTGGGGATATTAGAATGAAAATTCTAATAAAACCAATCTTTGCACTCTTCAGTGGGAGGGCTCAGAGGACATTCTGTTCACGAAAGCTGTCATGATTGCTGCATTGAGAAGGGAACTCTTACATGTTTGTTACCCTTTTTGAAATTGCCCCATAGTTTTGGGGATTCTATGAATTTTTTTCTCTCTCTCTTTTATTGCATTTTAGTTTGGGGAGTTTCTGTTGATGTATTTTCAGGTTCATTGATCCTTTTATTGGTAATGTTCATTCCATTACAAAAACCACAATTACTTTTGCACCACCCTAATACCGAAATGCACATCCCAGGCTCTCTTTATTTGTGTTCAAGTGTTTTTTAAATGATTTTTCTCATTTCCTTTTGATTTCTTTTCTTAGAATCTCTATCTCTTTGCTTATATTACATGTCTGTTTTTTAATGTGGTCTACATTTTCTATTAGAGCTCTTAACATATTGATCATTTTAAGATTCTTATATAATTGAAATTTATCATGTCTGAGCCTAGATCTGATGCTTACTTTGCCTCTTCAAACTCTGATTTTTTCCTCATATTTTAACATTCCTAATATTTGTTTGTTGTTGAAAGTCAATTGTGAGGTATTAGATGATAGAAATAGAGGTAAATAGACATGAGGTATGAGGTTTTATGCTAACATGAACAGGAGTCCCACAGTGTTAATTGTTTGCTGTAGCTGTAGGTGGCAGTTTGAATTGCCACTAGAGTTCTCATTTATGTTGACTTTGGCCTTCTCCAAGTACAAGACTTCTGAGAGATTGAGTCTTGCACTTCACTGTTATTATACTGGTTTTATTTCTACTGCAATTCACTGTTATTATACTGAAGCTCTATGGGTCTTATGTGGAAATGTCACTATTTTAGTGGGCTTGGATCCCTGAATTGTGACCTTCATAACTGTTTCTTTGCATGCATCCAGTCACCGCCATGCCCTCGGTGAAAAGGAATCTCTAGATGGTGTTGAAGCATGAGAAGTGCCCTTCCCTAAGGCGGGATAAGGTGTAATAAAGTCTTTTTCTGGAGACTAAATCTTTGTGTTGAAAAATGTTCTGGACTTATTTCAAGATCATTACTTGTCCTCTCCTTCTGCAAGAGCCAAGAGGGAGTATTTCTAACTTTATATTGTGAAAACTTGGTGGGGTACCTGGAGGCAAAAATGCATAAAAGGGATGCCCCCTAAGACTTCAGCCTCAAGAGTTTATCACCCTCATACCAGTCCACACTCAGCTTCCATCAATTTGTCAAGATTACTGTTTTTTCTATTAACTTATGGCTTCAGCAGCTTCCCCTCTAGATAAACAGCTCTCATCTTTGTAGATCATTCTCTTCAGATTTTGGGATGGCATTTTTCTTTGGTACCTGTTTTCTTATAGCTTAAAAAAGGTCATTGATTTTTACTGTTCAGCTTTTCATGTTGTAAGGATGGGAATAATGACAACAAAGCTCTTAACATGTTAGAAGGCCCCTGGCACTAGAAGTTTTGCATGTCCTTTTAATAATACTCTGATTAAAAGGTAAGGTGATATGTCTGTTTTTGGTATACTTGTCATCTTTGTACTTAACAGCGTCTCATTATCTAATATTTGAATATACTCTATAGGAATACCTTTTTTAGATTTAGTGCTCTTCCAAGACTAAATTTTTCACATGGAAAATGGTAGGTATTTCTTCTTTCTAGTTAGCTTGGTCACAGGCACATGTCCTAGGTTTGACCAGTAAGATGCTCCTTTTATGTGCTATGAATCTCGAGGCCATGGTTTGAATACCAAGGAGAAGAGAGAAATCACACAGCCCTTGTAAAATGATGCAGTTTGTAATGAAGTGGAAAGAAACTAATGGTAGCTATGCTATCTGCAGAGCCTTTAACATTTATTTTCACTTGATCTCTTATTTGTTTTATGTTAGTAAACTTTCCTTCAGTCTCTGAATATTTTTCAAGCCTGGTCCTCCATCTACTCTGAATTTTTTAATTATTCAGTACTCCTCAATATTCAATATTCATTCTCTTCTTAAGCTAACTAGACTTAGATTTCCTTGCATACAACCATAAGAACTGACTGATAAGGGAGATCTATATTTAAAAGTTAATACTGTTTATTTGTGTTTGCTTATTGCAAACATAAAATCCATTGTAATAATATATTCATTGTGATATCGTAGGATATTTTACTCTTTCATTTACTTTTTCTGACAGGAATATGTAGAATCTGTCCTCATTCTCTATAAAGAACTACCTAAGACTGAGTAATTCATGAAGAAAAAAAGTGTAATTGAATCATGGTTTCATAGGTTGTACAGGAAGCATGGCTCAGAAGCCTCAGAACAGTTAGAAACTTAGTGGAGGGTGAGGGGAAAGAAAGTGCATGTTGGAGCAGGAGAGAGAACAGAGAGAAGTGTTTACAAACTTTTAAAACAACCAGACTTTGTGAGAACCACTGTCATGAGAACAGCAAAGAGGAAGTCTGCTCCCGTGATCCAGTCACCTACCACCAGGACCCTCCTCCAACACGCGGGGAGTACAATTTGACGTGAGATTTGGATGAGGACACAGAGCCAAACCATATAAGAAAAATACAAGTATATCACTAAACATCTAGTATTTAATGAGTATTTTACAAAGCACTGTGACATAGTAGAAGCTAACTTACAATTTAGGTTATTAATTGTTCACCCTCTCTCTTATAAGAAAGTTTATGATGCCAAAAATAAGTATTATACTGTCAGTTATAACAAGAATCACTTATTAAAATTCATTATTAAAATAGTCACTGACAGAATAGGTCTGTCAGTGAAATATGAACTTCTAAAACATAGTAAGTTGATATTCATTTCACTCTAAAGCTAGTTCCTGTAAAATTAATTTCATAATACACACATAGGCACACAGAAATTGACATTTACTCTTTACAAAAGAAGACATACGTGAGGCCAACAAACATATGAAAAAATGTTCATCATCACTGGTCATAAGAGAAATGCAAAT
>NW_016107362.1:5676969-5686610 GCF_001604975.1 Cebus imitator
AAAAAAAAAGAAATTGACATTTACTATATGTAATATAAACATAAAATATCTAATTGATAGGTTTGAAGAAAGTAGAAATTAATGAGGAAAGAGAATACTTTGAATAAAAGTTTCTGTACTCCATTTACAATACATTTATTCAATTACAGTTTTAGATTATTTTTGATGGTTTTTCAACAGAAAAACAGGAAGTGAACAGGAATATGTGCTACTGAGTGATTTTTAGCATAAAATAAAGAAAGAATTCTCACAAAGTAATATCAATGGCAACATTTTAAAAATAAAATATCCATGATCACATTTTTCACATTACCATTTGTTAATTATTAGATTTTACATACAGTTTAAATGTGCCTGGAAGCTGAATTAATTCACAGGAACTGAGATTACTTAAAAAATATAGGGAAACAATAAGGAAGTAACTAGGGCAACAATGAAAAAAATAAGGTATTTTCTTACAGATATTCTGATAAGCTGAAACATCTAAATGTCTGCCAAGTGATCAGTGCTTTCTTCACTTTCTTCAGGCATTTCTTCTTATGTCATCCCACTTTGATTTTAAGTGCACCCACACCCACACATACAAGTGATATAGTTGCATCCTAAATTCATATGTGTGTATATTTCATTTGGCATCCATATATTCATTTTTAAAAGGATAATCCTTATATAATTTGACTACAATAAAAATATCAAATGAAATTAGAAATAATGATTAAGAAATAGACATTCACTAGATAGTGGAATATAAAGCCATATGTCACAAATTTATGATTAGAAATGAATAAGATGCAGAGTCACATGGAAATTGGATTAAAGTTGTAGAACACAGCAATCGCTCAAGAAGATTGGGGAATATATTAAGACAGAAAATTTGGTGTAAATTAAAATTTGCAAGCATTTAGAGCATTTCTGCAAAGTTAGTTTAGCTGGCTTCAATGTCAAGAAACTCTTTTTAGAACTCATAAGTCTTCATGCAGTCTTGATATCCATGTTGTTAGGGGTAGCTCTTAAGTTGTTATTGTTGGTGATACTGCTGTAGAGAATTGAATAGGGAAACTTAACAGAGAAACAACCCAGGTTATAGAAAAAATAGTTTCGTTTTTTACTTCTCCAAAGTCATAACTTGTGAAAATTCACACTTGTACAATTTTTTAATATTTTACTTGTGCTGTAATATATATTTGTTCAAGACAATTTATTATAAGAAATATAAGTATGGCTTTGGAGTTTCAAATTCAAGGTGATGCCATACATAATATAATTTAATTTGCATTGTTTTCCAACCAATCAACACATATTTCCAGTTAATTATTTCTTTACACACTTTCCAGTTTCACCCCTCATCCTGAAGTCTCACAGTCAACACCTACAGATCCATTAACTCTTGTGGTCAACACCTACATCAACCATTAAGTTACTTTGAATTTTAGAAAAATTTCTCCCAATTGCCGTTACTGTTTCTGTTTTCCAACTCCTATAATGTATATAGATCCTACAACTTAATTACTTCTCTAAGAACTTAAATGCTCTTGTTTAAATCTTGTCAGTGATTTTCATTGTTGAGAGCATAGTGATTTCATAATTAATACACTGACCTAAGTGTATTAGTCAACAGTGAGTCTAAAAGTTGTTACAAAATCCTGAAATTCAATTGCTGTTTCCTTTTTTCTTTTGTGCCTTTATGCTATTCCCTCAATTCTAGGATAAACCACCAACTACGTCATGTCTATTCAAAAAGATAAGCAATTGAACTTAGAGTGAGCTAATATTATTTTTCTCTATCTAATTGAGATATTTTGTGTACTTTGTCTTGTCTGGATATTCTTGATCTTCTTACCTTCTTTTGGTGGCCTCCTACCTGCTTTTAAGTATCTTTATATAGATCGACACTTAGCAAAAGTCATAAAGTCTTTTCATGTACCTACCAATTACGTATTTAGTGAGTGGTTATTGAGTAAATAAAGGTGCAAAGGAGAAGCAACAGAGAAATAGCAATTAGCTTAGAAAGGAAAGCCAAGTAAACTGCAAGTTGGATTATTTTTTCTGGGTTCCATTAACATTGTTCCCTCATCCCTTTAAATAATGCTATCTTTGATTTATCTTAAGAGATGGATTTCCTTTGATCCTTTTAAATTTAAGTACATCTGAATTAACTTTTCCCCCATTCAGGCTTTGTAGCAAAACAATTATTATAGGATACAAACACTGAGCTTCAAATGGCAAATTTCCCTAAAAGTTGGAACTTTGTAGAACTTCGAAAATACAGTGCATTATTGACCTGATTGTCTAATACCCAACAGGTTTCTTTTTCTGGAGCTTTGTTCCCACATTATCTTTTGATGTTCCCAAGGAAGAGGTGAATAATTGCAATACCAGCAGGCTAATTAGGAATACTCTTTTCACTGGGGGATATCTCAGACTTCCTTCATACTCAATCGTCATGTTCTAAAATATATAGGGTGGGGTAATGCATCTTATAAATGCCAATTTATTTAAGTTCTAATCATAGATACTTCATCAACTGACAAAAGAAAAACCTCAGTAGGTATACCACTTCAAAATCTGGGACAACTTACATGTAATTTCAGGAATCAACAGGGACACACAGCTGGAGAAAAATAAAAAGCTTGCTGTAATTGAAAATTGCCATGCAGCTTGTTTGTGATTAAAATGAACATCGGTTCCTTGAAATCTTGTTTAGCAATTAAATCTGTTTTACTTAGGCTTTGAAATATTGTCTATTGTCCCGGAATGAGCAAACTGGTACAGACATGTCTTAGCATTGGATGTTATATGAAAATGTGAATTTAAGAAAATTGTAGTTGCATTGATCACCAAAAGCAGAAGATTGTCCTTTAGAGCCGTGAGAGAGAGCAGCTCAGTTAAATTATCCGTCTAACTTGAAAATTCAGAATTAAATTAGGTCATTATATTAACAAGAGTATTAACAATGATAAACCTGAGAGCCATACCTAGAATTGAACCTTCTCAGGGCTGTCTAGTCGAGACAAATACTTCTTGTCTTCAATCTTTCCTAGTCCACTAATTTCCCTTATGAGCCTATTATGCTAGTGTAGGCAAATAAATTTGTGATTAATACAAATCTGGTATTTTCAAGTAGGCTCCAATTTTCATTGTTTTCTAACAGCTGCTTCAAATAAACAAAGTGAAGGCAACATTTAGAAAGAAAGGAAATATTTCTTGCTCTTCTTGAAAGATTTGACTCACAGCAACTAAATAGCAAAATAAAATTTATGTGATTCACTTTGCAGCTCTGGGAACCTGTAATCATCCTCCACCTTCTTGGGAATATAGTTTTTGACAGCTTTGGTTTTAGTTAATGTTTTTCGCTGTTCAAAGGCTTATGTACATTTTATTCTACTTTAATTTGTTTTCTCATATAGAATGTAATAAATTCCCCTGTAAATATTTGCATATATGTGTATCTCTCTTGGTAGGCTGTTTATATTAAGGCTCTCATGTAAGTTAGATGAGTTCACCTCAGTAGCCATAGCTTTATCATTAACATAGCCAGTATGGCATAGTTCAAAATCCTTCAAATAGAAATTCCATATAATTTCTTTTACTCTAAGTCCATACCAACTGAATGAACATTGTTAATGCATTTCAGAAAAAAATAGAAAGGTTCATTAAGAGTGGCTGTCTTAACAGTTGGATTGGTCTGGTCTTCTTTAACAAAAACTTTTTAAACCACTAACCCTATTCCCAAAGGAAGATTTCTGTCCCATGTGTGGTTATTCTCCTTGATCTACTTGATTATAAATCACAGTGGTTGTGCCTGCCTTCTGAACCATAACTGTTCTTCTTGTGTGCTCTGAGATGTTCATCTTGAAAGCTAGAAAGCTGGTTTTAATCCCCTGCGAAGTAAAAATATAAAGAAAAATATAAAATATAAATATATAAAAATAAACATGCCAAAGATATGGACATTTCACTGTAGTTTCTAAACTTGAAGAAGATCACATACATTGATAGAGACAGAGCAGAGTCTTTGGGTTAAAATAATGCTCTGTCTCCTCTTTTCAATGTGAAAAATATGAGGTTCTTCTTAAGCACTCCCTCCCTGCCTAAGGCAATAACAGTATCTTAATATTAGAAGAAACTGAAGTCTGTGGTTTTCAGACCATTTCTGTTTCTATGCTCCTTAATATAATTTTGGGTAAATATGCATCTGTAACACATTTTACATTGAAGTCTAAGTATTTTATTATACATTTAAATATTTGCAGATTGTATCATGTACGTGGTATATACTTTAAATAAACAGTACGTCATAAAATTTTGGTCAAGCAGCCAAACCAGACTTACTTTATGTTAGAAAAAAATGTCTAACTGCATTTTTAAGTTTCTAAACATTACATACTCCCTCGATAACCATGTGTTCTTCTTCTGCATGAATTTCTATGGTGTAATAAATAAATTAGACTGGAAATTTACTAAGAGTTTGATTTTGGATGAAAAAAGCATTTATCCTTGTGTTATCTTGTTTTGTGCTTACAAGTATCTCAGTCAAATTCAAGACACTTTTAAACTGTCTTTTCTCCCCCCTTTTTCCTTAAAACATTAACATCACCAGAGAGCTATATAATGTGATTCAGGATGAAAAAATTTGCCTTGATTTTGTGAACGGGGAAAGAAAATGGCACTGTGAAAAGAAATATTGGGTGGGTAAGCCAAGATGCCATATGCTTTTTCTTAGGTAGAAAGTCAAATAGTCAAAAATTAGTTTTTAAAAAATCATTTATTTCTGTTTATATCCAATAGCATTCTCAGATATGCATACCCCCCTCCTCCCCAGTGTGACTTTGTCGATCCTTGTTTGGAACATCATGTAATCAGACAATTCTATGTTTAGGTTAGAGAATAAGGATAAACATCAAATACTTACTTGTATCAAATTATGTGATCCTTTCCAGCCTGCAAAATAAGTCCTTATATTGCCTCCTCTTGAATATTTTCTTAACAGACACTACTATATGATTATTTTTTTTGTCTGTGGAAACACTGTTTATTTTGTTCAAAAATCTAAAAGACCAGACTAAGTGAAGATAGAGAGAGTACTAGTACTTATAGGCTGTCAAATACAGGTTTAAAAATTCTGCCTTATACATAATTAATGATGATGGAATAGGCCCGAGGTCATGTGCTCTTTGGAGATTTGGACACATATTGAAAATATATTTTGTTTCTTTTTTTCACTGTGTTTAGACCAATACTGTACAAGTCATCTACCTTGGGTATGTTATCTTTCTATATAACTGTATTTAAATTTACATAAGTGAAGAATTGGCTTTCTTTCCCTCTGTGATTACATTAACAAGTAGTTCAGCATAATAATTTGTGGATAGTTTACACTTAATAAATATTCACTGACTTGATATGGCAATATTGATTTTAAAGTTATAGACTGAAAGATAATTGTTAATAGGGAAACCTTGCTCCAAGAGACTCAGTTAAAATGATGATTATAATCCATGCAAACAAAGAATATTGTTAAAAGGAAATAGCATGTGGATACAACAAAGCAAGGATAACCTCTGTTTTTATGCATTTTTCTCATTTATAATTTTTTTTATTTGGAAATGAGCAGGTAATTCATGGATATCCAATTATTTGCACACAAACACATGCAAATTCCTTAAGTACTCTCTTCAAAATTTTAATAGTCACAAAATAAAAATGTTGACCTACTGGACAGAAAATATTATCCTGCCCTATATATTTAGTGGTTTTGTACCTCTAAATCTTTTTCTGCAAATGATCCACCCATCTCCATGTTTTGGCTAAAGCATGTTTGACCTTGTATAATTCCCCTTAACACCTTTTCCTACACCAATATTTTTTTTTAATTCTAACTTACAAAAGAAAGAAAGTGATTACCATCTCCCATTTCTACAGCTCTAGAACTATTTTTTAATTAACCAATTAATTATGTTTTTAAAAATGGAATGGAATGACCACCATGTACCATACACTGAAGGTACATCACTTGCCAATACAGAACTTATCCCTGCTGTTTATGAAAACACAGCCTATGCAGGGTAAACAAACACATATGACATTGCAACAAAGTGTGATAAATATTTATACACTTGAATAAATAAGTACTACCAAAAGACAATCTGACTTCTTTTAATTCAACACTATCTGTGACATATCCTTATTATATCATCTATAGATCTAAAGGGTACTCATACCATCTTCAAAGTTTGGAACATTTATTATAATTTACTTCATCTTTCTATAACCTTCTGCTCAGGAATGTGTACATCTCTTTCAAAGACTATTATCTTGACCTGTGTTACACTCAACCTTCTGACAAACTAACACATCTTAGGCCTCAGATATCTTGGATTTGTTTTAATTTTATTATAAATTGTTAGCTATTTTCCAAGTACTATTCTTTGCATTTTACATATATTAATTCATGCAATCATCACAACAAGTCAATGAGGTTTCGTTGGATTCATTTGTGTCACCTTGATAAAAATATGATGAAATCCTAATCCCCAGTGCTTCAGAATATAAACTTATTTTAAAATAGAGTCTTTATAGTGTTAATCAAGTTAAAATGAGGCCATTTGGGTAAGCTCTAATCCAGTATCTGATGTCCTTATAAAAAGGTAGAATTTGGGCACAGACATGCATGGAAGAAAGGTGATTTGAAGAGACACAAGGAGAATATGGCCATGTATACACCAAGGAATGCCTGGGGCTACCAGAATCTAGAAGAGAGGCAGAGAACAGAGGGCCTTCCAGTGCCTTCAAAGAGAGACCACGATCCAACCAATATCTTGCTTTCATACTTTTGGCTTCAGAACTAAGAGATAATATATTTCTGTTACTCTAAGCCACCTAGTCTGTGATACTTTGTTATGAGAGCCCTAAGAAACAAAAATAAAACAATATAATAGAGAATTAACTTTGCCCAAAGAAAGGTGTGCCTTTTGTCCTTAACTCTGGGACACTGATCTCTAAAATCTTGAAATGTCCCAACTGATAGAAGTATCTTTATTTACACGGTGGGCCTTGGCCATGCCAGATAGTTGACGTTAGCTTGAATTTACAATGAGTACTTTGGGCCTTGTTGTATTAGCTAACCCTCTGGAAGACCTAGAAACTTAAGTCAGCTATGTGATTACTCAACTGTGTCTACATGACAGAACCCCAGTAAAATCACTGAACATCAAGACTTAGGTGAGAGTCTCTGGTTGACAATACTCTGTGAATGTTATACCTCTGGGCTTGGAGAAGTTATTGTTGTCTAGGACTCCATTAAAAGAGGAAAACTGAAAGCTTCACATTTGCAACTCTTACGGATTCTGACACATGTACCTCTTCCCTTGGCTAATTATGATGTGTCTTTTTATAATTAAAAAAATAATAAATGTGAGTATAATTCCCCAGTAACCTATTAGTCCTTAGGGTATATTATTGAACCTGTGGGTAGTCCGGGGAACCCTTAAACTTGCAACAGTGTCAAACAGTGTCAGAAGCGAGAGTCATGTTGTAGACTTCCTAGAATACACGGGTAGATACTATATTATGCTGGCCTTTGGGTAACATTGGCAAAAAAAAAAAAAAAAAAAAAAAAAAAAAAAAATATCCTTTTTTTTTTTTAAAAAAAAAAAAAAAAAAAAAAAAAAAAAAAAAAAAATCCAAACGTCTCCTTTTTTTTTTTTAAAAAAAAAAAAAGAACGAAAATACATCCATTGGTTTGCATATTAATTATGATTGCTCATTCACTTCAAAAGCGGAGTAGTAACAACAGATAATACATGGCTCTCATAGCCTAAAATGCTTAGTATTTGACCCTTTACAGATAAAAGCTTGTTAACTTTTAGAATAAATTATGCTATGCTGTGTGGTTATGCTCAGATCCATGAAAATCCAAACATATTGGTACAGAAATTCAGTACTTCATCACTTAGTTCCACAACCAATATTCTGATGCCATTATTATTTGCAATAATTTCCACCCTTAAATTTATTTGTTATTCCTTTGTGCCTTTGTCTGCAGAGTACTCAATAAATATTATTTTGATTTGAAGAACATGCTTCTTATTAAGTTTATTTTTATCTACAGAACAAGCTTGAAAATTGTTTCCATACCATAAAGCTTTTAATTATTTGGCTCCAAACTTTCTTTCCAGTATCGCCATCTGTACTTTCTTTCATCTATGTACCTTCTGATTCCATAAAGTGAACATGACATAAACTTTCAAGAAAGTCGCTATACCTTTGTCTACGTAATCGCTTAACATGGAATTTTCTTTTTTTTTTTTTCTAATTATTTCTTATCTTTCAAGAATAACCTGAAATGCTCTACATCCTGAATGTTTTACATTTTCTTCAGTTTAGTGATTCACTACTTTCACATTCTTACAACTCTAACATGCCAACAAAATTCATTCTAGTATTTTGCAGTAATATTATAGATACTTAAAATACATGATGAATGAATGCATAACAAAGATTTCCTAAAAGATATGAAAGTAACTTCATATAAGTGTCATATCCTGTGATTTAAATTTTAATAAAATATTTAAATTTATTCCTCTCAAAATTGAAACTCAGCAACATGTATTATCTCCTTTTTTCAGCTTTTATTTTGGAAAAAGAGGGTACATGTGCAGGTTTGTTACATGGACATATTGTGTAACACAGAGGTTTGGAGCACAGATGATCCCGTCACTAAGGTAGTGAACATGGGTAGCTTTTCAGCCCATATCCCCCTCCTCCCTCTACCCTCTATAGGTCCCACCTTTACATTAATGTGTACCCAATATTTAGCTCCAATATTTAGTTCTCACTTATAAGTGAGAACACGAATTTATTTTTCCTTTCCTGTGTTAGTTCACTCAGGATAATGGCCTCCTGCTGCATTCATGTTGCTGGATAGGAGATGATTTTCTTCTTTTTTATGGGTGTTTAGTATCCCATGGGGTATGTATGTAACACATACTTTATCCAATACACCATTAATGGATATTAAGGTTTATTCTATGTCTTTGCTATTATGAATACCGCTTACATGAATGTATAAGTTCACGTGACTTCTTGGTAGAATGATTTAATTTTCTCTGGGTATATACCCCCTAATTGGATTGCTGGATCTAATAGTGATTCTGTTTTATTTAGAGTCCTTTGAAAAATCTCCAGACTACCCTCCATGGTTGCTGAACTAATTTACATTCCCACCAACAGAGGATAAGCATTCCCTTTTTCCACAGCCTTGCTAGTATCTGTTTTTTTTATTATTATTATTTTACTTTTTAATGATTGCCATTCTCCTGCTGTGAGTTGGCATCTCATCATGGTTTTGATTTGCATCTTTCTGATGGTTAGTGATGATTAGCATTTTTTCATATGCTTGTTGGACCCTTAAATACCTTTTGGTAAGATCCAGCATTCTTTCATGATAAAAACCTTCAGCAGATTAGACATCAAGCTTCTCTTTATGTCCTTTGCTCATTTTTAAATTGGATTATTTGTTTTCTGCTTTTTGATTTGTGTAAGTTCCTCATAGATTTTGAATGGTAGGCCATAAAGCCAGCATCATCCTGTTACAAACTCTGGCAGAGACAAAAAAAAAAAAAAAAAAAAAAAAAAAAAAA
>NW_016107362.1:5686641-5687895 GCF_001604975.1 Cebus imitator
GATTGTCTCAAAAGAAAAAAAAAAAAAAAAGAAAAGAAAAGTACAGGCCAATAGATAAACCTAGACACAATACCCTCAACAAAATAATAAGTTGAATCCAGAAGCACATCCAAAAGTTAATTAACCACAATCAAGCAATCTTCATTCTTGGGATGCAAGTTTTGTTCAATATATGCAAATCAATAAATATATTTCACCACATAAACAGAGGTGAAGCGAAAAACTATATGTTCATCTAAATAGACACAAATTAAGCTTTTGGTAAAATCCAGCATTCTTTCATGATAAAATCCTTCAGCAGATTAGACATCAAAGGAACATACACCAAAATAATAATAGGCAACCAGGACAAATGCACAGCAAACATACTAATCAGGTAAAAACTGGAAGCATTATCCTTGAAAACTGGTGCAAGACAAGGATGTCCATTCTCACTGCTTCTATTTAACATAGTCATAGCCAAATCAATTAGGCAAGAGAAAAATAAAAGGCATCCTCTACAAACTAACACAGGACAGAAAACCAAGCATCGCATCTTCTTACTCATAAGTGGGAGTTCAATAATGAGAACACGTGGACACAGGGAGGAGAACATCACACACTGGGGCCAGTCAAAGTGTGGAGTGAGGGGAGGGAGAGCATTAAGACAAATAGCTAATGCATGCTGGGCTTAAAAACTAGATGTCGCATTGATAGGTGCAGCCAATCTCCATGACACACATATACCTGTGTAACAAACCTGCCCGCTCTGTAGGATCACAGAAGGAAAATAAATAAATAAATATAGAATTTTTACTAACAAAGAAGACATCAAACTATCTCTCTTTGCTGATTATATGATTATTTGCCTACGAAATCTTAATTGCTCCACCAAGAGGCTCATAGACCCAAGAAACAACTTCAGTAAAATTTCAGGTTACAAAAGCACACCAGTAATGATCTAATTGAGAGCTAATTCAAGAGCACAGTGGCATTTACAATAGCCACACCGAGAAAGAAAATGAACTATCTGGGAATACATCTAACCAAGGAGGTGAAAGAGCTCTAAAAAGAGAACTACAAAACACAAAACACTGCTGAAAGAAAGAAATGTCACAAATAAATGGAAAAATATTCAATGCTCATGGATTGGAAGAATCTATATCATTAAAACAGCCATACCATTCCAGGCAATCTAGAGATTCAATACCATTCCTATAAACGTAACAACATTTTTCACAGAAATTAAAAAAAAAAAAATTTACACTTTGTATA
>NW_016107362.1:5687908-5739976 GCF_001604975.1 Cebus imitator
AAAAAAAAAAAAAAAAAAAAAAAAAAAACTGTAGGCATCACGTTTTGTGAATTTAGACTATACTGTGAGGCTGCAGTAAGCAAAATAGCATGCTACTGATACAAAAACGGACACATAGACCAATAGAAGAGAGTAGAGAACCCAGAAATGAAGGCACATACCTGCAACCATGTGTTCTTCAACAAAGTCAACAAAAGTGAGCATTGGGAAAAAGACTCCCTATCCCATAAATGGTGCTGGGACAACTAGATAGCCAAAAACAGAATGAAACTGAACCCCTACCTTTCACCATGTACAAAAATTAACTCAAGATGGACTAAAGATTTAAATGTTAGATATCTAATTATAGAAATCCTAGAGGAAAACTTAGGAAATATTCTTCTTGACATTGACTTTGGCAAAGAATTTGTGTTTAAGTCCTGAAAAGCAATTGCAACAAAAACAAATATTGACAAATGAGGCATAATTAAACCAAAGAGTTTCTGCACAGCAAAAGATGTATCAACAGAGTAAACCTACAGAATGGGAGAAAATATTCACAAATTATGCATTTGACGGAGGTCTATTATTTCTCTTCTAATGAGAACACTCCATGATCACTGTGACCAGGTCTTACTTTTGTATGTATCACAAGCATTATTACACTATTCAATAAACAGTAGTTGTTGAAAATTGATGATGAATAAATGAATAATAATCATGGTACCTTAGTATATATGTGTTGTGCCCTCTTTGGTTGTGATAAAGTCGATGATGCGTACTCATGGCTTTGGAGTTTTATTCTAATGCATCAACCTTCATTTCCTCTCTGTTTTCTTTAGGCCAATTATCAATTTCACTATAAAATCCCAGATGCTTATCATTATTATTATTTTTTGCCTGTACTGTAGCACATCTAGAACAGAGATAGAGCTGACTTTTTATAACTGTCCAACAAGTATTCCTGAAGTAGAAGAAGGTAGTAAAATTGCATGCAGTGAATAGACCTCAAATATTTGGTATTTGTAATAGTTCAGCTTTAAAAAGTTTGATATTTTTATTCTTTTATTACTTCCCAGTCCCAGTCTCTAATGCTGCTGGAATAAATTATCCAATAGCCTCAAGCAGCCCACCTCTTCTTTCTCATCTCACCATACATATATGCACACTCACAGGCTTGGTCACACATTTGGGGAAATATTTAGGTCAAAATAAATTAATATCCTTATCTGACTATTATACAAAGTTATTAGTAAGAAGTTGGGTGCCTACATGAAATTATGCTATGATTTTACAAATTAGAAAACAAATTTTTCTGTGGGGATGTAGACAAAGAACAATTCCTTCAAATACTTGTATCTCTATATTCTGAGAGCTATCCACAAAATAGAAGGCTCACTAAAATTATGTGTGTGTGTATGCCAATAAAAGAAATATACACACATACACTCACATACACACAAATATAATGTATGTATATATTTATGTTTATATATGCATGTATATACATTTCAAATTAAATTTCAAAATTTGTACTGGTCTGATAATATAATGATTCAATGGTAGTAGATGATAGAGTACATATGCCTAGCCATGCTTCTACAATTGTGTCAGACACCATTTTAATACCAGATAGTACCTCACTGTTCACCATAAAATAAAAAGGAAACAAGAGATTCATGCAAGCATAGAGTTCCTCCCTTCTAAGTGATAAGGTAGGAATTGGCTCAAGAAACAAATCAACATTTTATAAAAAGTAGATACAGCCAAACAGCTATAATTCTCTACTGTGTTTTTCTTCCATAAAAGTCTGTCATGGGAATGCAATGAACCTATATTACAAATAAATACAAGGCCATTTCAAGGTTATATTCATTCTCTGGGGAATTGAGCTAATGAATCTGAATAACTGTATTCATTAGATAAAAATTATTGCATATACATTTAGTATTGCACATAAGTTTCTCTTAAAAATAATACAAAACACAATAAATAACATGTAAGACCTACACATTCATGATAAAGACAAAACTCTCAATAGTGTTAATAAAAGTTCTTCCTCAGTAGAAATCTACCACAGTAACACACAGAATAGGTACTAAATAATATCCATTTGAATAAATAGCATACTCTATGCAATGCATAGAAGAGTAAGTAAACAAATAGAAGAATTGTGATTTGGAAATGCAGAAGGATAAATTATATATGTTTTTAGACGGCAATGCAAAAGAAACTTCTTAGAAGTGGCTCTTGATTTGAGCCTTAAAAGATGCCTTGAAGTTCTTGATGATGAATATAGTTTGGAAAGGTAGAAAAATATCCCATTACTCGAGATATGAAAGTAACCCCTGTTATAAATACGTTTACCTCTCTAACAGAACATTTGAAGGATAGTATGATTAAAAGATTGACTTGTTACAATCCTGCCATACTTATATACGTAATAGTTGGTGAATTTGAATAAGTTATCTAACTCCTGCCTTTGGGCTTCAGTTTTCTCATCTGTAAAATTTAGATAATTATAATGTTGCCTTTTTTGAGGGTTACATAAGCTGATACAGGAAAATAATGCATAGAATATAGCGCATTGCTAGTGCTCAATTACATGGAAGCTATTATTAATGAATTTTCTCACCATGAATTGTCTACATAGAACAATCACATACTGAAAATCTTTAGAATGGCTGCTATCATTCAGGTACTATTAATATGGCCCTTCTATTTTAGCATGTTTATCTAAAAGAAAAAATATAAACTTGATGTCTCAAAGCTTATCCATGAGAGAAAGAATAAATGTGAATACAATACCTGTTATTGTACCAGCTGTGTAAATGTTGTACTGTCTCATATGTTGTATTTATTTCAGGTAAGTTTCTCATTACCCATTGAATAACCTAGAAAAATATACATTTTTTCATATTCTTTGCTAATTTTAACATGCTAACAATTTTTGTTTTCTCACAGTAAGAATTTCAAATTCCTGAATATTATATCCATGTTTTGTCTAAGCTTACCTCTTTAGTTTCACCTCGCATTGCTTCTCTAACACACTATGATCTAACAATAACCACCTGTATTTTCTTTCAGCCTCAGCTATTCACTCCACCTGAAAAGTTCCACTGACCCTGCCTACCTGAGTAATTAATTATCTTTTGCAACAGTGCCAAGGTATTTTCATTTTTCAAAGCCATCTTTCCGTCTATTTCTATCCTATTTTCAAAGTGGTTTTAATACTTCTCTACTTGTTTATATAGTTTTATTATGGCATGTCAGTTGTCATTTTATATTTTGGTTTTCTGTTCTGTCTCCACCACAATGACCTGTACTGCTGTATTCTGTCAAGTCCAGGTAAACTTAAGGGTCTAATAAATAGTTGGCCATCAGATGGGACAGAGTCTTAAAATTTTTTTTTAAAAAAGAAGAATACCACTAGTTCTATTTTATTTTTCTTTAGGTAAAATATGTGAGCTATGTACATATTTTTATGGCTAAAATATATTTTAGAATTAATACATAGGTAAAGTTAACAGAGAGTTGCCTGGGATGCCTTTAATACAGGGGTTACTCTTCAACTAGTCCTTCAGTATAGTTATATGAAGTGAGTTTGTAACCAATGAGGGGTTAGAAACTGAAAACTGCTAATGGTTTGAGGTGAAAACTGCTAATGGTTTGAGGAAGCAAACCATGACCAGATAGTTCAAGAGATGACGGCCGTGATCTTGCGAAGTGAATGACTTAGATTTTATACTAATAGGAGCATCATAGCTTTTCTTTCAGCACTGCAAAAAAGGCTAACTTCGGCCAGAAGAGTGCAGCTCTCTTGGCCACATATGTCTCTCAAAGAGAACTTAAGAGTGAATCAGAAAACAGTATTTCACTAATCTCATTTCTTCCTGTGAGTTCAACTTTCCCAACATCAGTCTCTAAGAACTTTGACTGTCATAATTTAAAAGGTAAGTGCATATCAGAGACTGGACTTACCATATTTTCCACCATATGAACAAGGAGAAGTTTTTCCTGCAATTAAGCATGAAAAATAATATATTGAACCAAATTTGTGAAAAGACTTCTCAGAGCATTAATATGTCAATTATCCTTTACAATTGGCCTTATACATTAGATACCAGTTGGTAAAAGGCTTATGAAAGTAGAAAAAAGTTTGCATATGAAAAAGCTAATTTACTACTGTAAATTATGGGAAAAACAACAGACAGTGATTGCCCATGTTGCTTACCTTCAAATATTCTCAATAAGCATAAATGTATAATAGTTCCTTTTCATACATTTCTGCCTAATAAATATGTCTAGGAGATTTTAACAGTATTTCAATAATTGTGGAGATATGTGAATTGAAAAATGAAAAGATAAATTCTTTCTGGTAGAAAAATATTACGATGTATAAAGCCTCAACAACACGTCACACCACTGTTAGAATCCTAAGATTAAAATTTTGTCTGTAAATTAACTTCAGGAGTATGCTCACTTCAATAGGGTGCTACGTGGGCTACCAGAGATTATCACTGGAAAGTAAGATGACAAATCTGCCTGTCAATGTTGATTGATTGCAAAACACTCAGACTGATTTCACAATTGAACTCTCCACAATTCGCTAAAAAAAAAAAAAAAAAAAGTTGATCAGCGTTGTCACATTGGTTTTTCAACTTTTGACAACTTAGTGAATGCTTCAAATGAGGAACAAAATAAACCCTTTTACATTTCAAAGATCATTGTTAGTAGTTTCTTTTGACTGTCTAATTGACATATATGTATTTAGGTTCACTTTTCACCTTAATAATGGGAAAATAACTGTTAACAATCACGGGCAATATGACAAAGGCAATTTTTGAAAACATTAAGCCAGTAATACCTAACCCTATTATTCAAATTAATGAAAAATCAGGACACTTTTGTCCAGAAGTAGTGAATGAGAAATCATTATTCACTCAGCTAGTAATTATTCACATGTTTGTTAAGTTACATTAATAAAGATGTCTTGTATATGAAATTATTTTACTGAAAATCTTTCTAAAGTACTTATTATATTTACCACCATATGAACAAGGAAAATTTTTTGCTGCGTAAAAAATATGTAACTTGTGTGTAAAATAATACATTGAATCCAATTTGTGAAAATACTTCTCAGAGCATTAATATATCAATGATTATTGTGAGTCTTCCAGAAAGAGCTATATCATGCAGAAAGTTGACTTGTATCTATTGTACATCTAATTATCCTAAAACTAATATTCTGAAAAGGATGAGATAAGGAATATATATTTGGAAATTTCAAACTGCTTGAGCCTGCTCTGTTTGCTTTTTCTGTTAGAAAGAGCCATCCTTTGTAGGAAAAGATGCCTGGTTTAGAATACAAGTAATCACATATACTCACTGTACATTTAAAAAATATATTTTTAACAATTGAATTTAACTATGTATTTAATGTTAACTGTTAGGAACTGTGCAAACCCTTAGTGGGAAATTATTAAAATTTAAGATGTGGTATCTTCTATCAAGGAATACCCTATCAATTTAAGGAGTAAGCTGCATAGATAAATACTTCTTTCTTTATACAATATTAACATACTAAAAACAGTTAAGCCTAAGATTACATAGAATGTGTCCTCCTTTACCTGAAGGGACTAAACAATGTTCATAATTCCTATCATTTATAGAAAGTCAAGGTTCTATAGAAATATCTCTTCCCATAATGATCTTTAAACATGAAATAAACATTATTTAGATTTCATATGAGATATATTAATTAGACTACATATTTAAAAAGCTTTGAAATACGTAGCTTTGAGAGTTATTGCAGCATGATGTAGAACTACAGAATTCCTTATATTGAACTGGATTTGACTTTGTGACTTTGGAAAAGTTATCTCTTCATCCACAAGTTTGGATGATTAATTGCATTGTCCTCATAATAGTGCTGAGGAGATCAGTTACAATTGCAGGTATGTAAAAGGTGTTTAATAACTACTAGTAGTTATCTCATTGATTGAACAAAATAATAATGAACTTATTTTACTTATATATTGGTAATAATATATATACAGTTTATTTATTTTGTGATTCTTTTATAGCATGCAATATTGCTTTTTCCTCAAATGTTAATATAAATGTTTATAAATATCTGAAAATAATATTAACTTGTACCATCATTATAATATAAAAACCAACTATATCAGGGCAAGGGGACTTTCCAACTTTCTAATTTAATAGGTGTTTGCAAATAAATTTATCAAAGTACTTAATTTTGTTAAAGGGAGTTCTGCTTATGAGATACAGATAAAACATATTGCTATTATTAATATAGGTGCTCATTTAGACTTTATTTATGAAAAGTAATTACAAAGTTTAAAGCATTGTTTTACACAAGATTGGTTCACCTCGGCCATTATGTAGCCTAACTGTAGGGTACATTGCCATTTCTGATGATTGATTTTTTTAAGTTACATAGGACACTCACAATGGAAACTACCCCCTAAATGTGAAAAAGTGGGCATGGCCCTCCAATTACAATTACTGATAATCTATTTTTTCTGCATTTCATAGCATAATGCACTCCCTAAATGCGTCCAAGATTCCATGAAATGCCTGGATAGGTCCTATTAATCATTTTCATGTGTTGTTTTCTCATTAATTAAAGTGCTAAAGAGGCACTTCATCTCTCCAAAAAATCCATTTACTTAACTTATCAGAAAAAGAATGAATTAGGCATGACCATAGACAAATTTAATTTTTTAAATTACTGTGCCATATCAATTTAAATATTTCATCAGGAAAAAATGTAATTATATTAATGCAGAAGATTTTACAATGTTATGTGTACCTTATTTCTGTAGCGCCTTTTGCTACTTCTTAGGAAAGCCTTCTGTCACAGCTTCATTAATATTGCCAGCACCCCAGGGCAATAAAAATACAGGAGACAATTTATGGAAATGCAATTAAGCTACTGATTTAATAATCTAGTACTCAGGGGCTCCTTCTCTCTCCCTCTTTTTTTTTTTTTTAATTTAATTCTCTTGTTCTTGGGACAACTCAATAAAGATATGACTTTATACAAGCAGACTTTTTGTTTGTTTTAAATCATTTTAACCAATGACTTTCCTATTAGGAATTGAGTTACAACTTCAAACTTGTTCAAATATCCTTTAATACTACATTTTCAATTAAGTTTTACAATTAAAAACAATTATAATGAAACAGTCTTTATTAGAATGTTTGATATCTAAAAATATTAGTCATTATTGATTTGCATAGAAGGAAATAGAAGTACAAGAAACTTGTCTTATTTTTAGAACTATCTGTTGCAAAAGCATTAAGTTTTGTCTATTTATGTATCCAGTTATTAACCGTTATATATTCATGTTTCACTAATAAGAGTAGTTTTTTCTGATAACATAAGTAAGTGGATTTTTGGAGACATTTGAAAATAAGTAAACAATACGCTGAAGAAAATAGAAGTATCCTAAAATCCCACTTCAACAATAAACAATTGTAATTTCCATGGCTGTTTTGCATGTATTTCCTTATGCATACACACATGCACACAAGCACAGCTTTATTCCAATGAAGTCAGATCATACATTATTTTCTTACTTCTCATGCATACATTCATCAAACCATCTTATAAACACAGTTTACATTCCTTCAGTTTATCCATAGCATTCTTTATGCTTTTAATCTTATAAAAACATGTCTGGACATGCAAATACAGAATTACAGAATTCTTACTGCTTACTTTAGGAAAAAATGAGTAATATTACATACTCTTTCTAAATCTTATAATACATAACTGTCTATAAGTCAATTTATACTTTGAGGTTGCCTCATAGTTAATACTGTAATATATCAACAGGATTCAACCATTCTTGTACCGATGAACTTTCATTTTCTTTTTTCTTTCTCCCCAAATCATATTGAAATAATCCTGTTTGTACAAAATATCCTTATACTGTTGTATTCTTGTATCTATGGGGATAATTTTGTATAAGTGAGATTAAAAAGTTAAAAATCACAATTTCATTTTAGTAGAAATGCCAGATCACTTTCCAAAATGTTACATTTGTTCTTTTCACCAAATGTAAAAGTGTACCCTATCCTTATCATTCCTGGCCAGCAGTAGGGGTAATCTTTTTTATCTAACTTTTGCCAACTTAAAAGTAGTATCAATTGCTATTTTTATTTGCATTTATCTATTAGAAATGTTAAGCTTTAAAAATGTATTAATTACATATTTAGATATAGTATCAAATTGATTTATGATAATTTTCATTCATTTTTTTCATGCTTCTGTTCTGAATTGATAAAAGGTGTTATATTACAGACATTTTACTTTATTTTTGGTTCTAATTAAAAAGTGATCAGTTTCTTATACTGTGAGATTACCTGCTATTCAATAATTAATTTAAAATACAATTTTCTATATTAAAGAAAATACAATTGGACACCATATCTCAAAATAAATTCCATATTGATTGACAACTTTAAATGTGAAGTAACACATACACATACACACACACACACACATACACAAATAATACATATATGTACATAAAGAGAGATTTTGAAAGATTTTTAAAAATATGAAAGTCCTTGAAGCTATGCAAAGGCACACATATTGGTATGTACAAAATAATCTCACATTTTACATTTTAAGCATCCCATATTTATAATTAAAATATTGTTATTGATGTGTCTAGTGTTGGTATAGTGTGTGTTTATGTAAGACAGTGGATGTGTAGTTAAGCTATAAAAGAATTAAAGGATGACTAATTCAAAAATCAAATTTTCATTGATCCAGGATTCAAGGAAGATGATAGAGTAGGAAGCACCAGGAATCTGTTTGCCTGCGTAGACAACAATTGCACTGGCAAAATCTATTATGCAACTCTGTACTCTATTAAAGGCTCTCATCTTCCAGAGGAGTGCTTGGACAATATGTTATGTTTAATTTTGCAGTTAAAATTTAAATACGCAGGGTTGGGCACAGTGGCTCATTCCCAGCACCTTGGGAGGGTGAGGCAGGTGGATTGCTTGAGGCCAGGAGTTTAAGATCAGACTGGGCAACATAACGAAACACCATCTTGAAAAAAAATAATACAGGAATATTAGCTGAGAATAGTAGCATACACTTGTAGTCCCAGCTGCTTAGGAGGCTGAAATGAGAGGATCACTTGAGCCTGTGAGATGGAGGCTGCGGTGAACCAACATTGCACTACTGCACTCCCGCTTGGAAAACAGAGACAGATCCTGTTCCCACAACACCCCAAAAAGATCACTGCACTTTATTGAATGTCATTTGACACTAGTAATTTTGTAGTATATACATTTTGCAAGTTCATTACCTGGTAATTGTGTCATATTCACATTTTGCAAGTTTATCACCAAGCAAAAACCAGTTCCCCTTCTCTGTGAAATAACTCCGTATCAGTAGTTTCCCATTAGCTACAATGTTACTCTGTGACCCTTCTCACTAACTATTGCTAATTATATCATAAATACATGATTATTAATTCCAGTCTCTTCTAGAAAATAAGTTAACTGAAAGCGGATATTAATTAGGATTGCTTGCCATACTTGCAATAAAAAAACAAATATACAAATGATGTAAAAATTCCAGCTTAAAATAAAATAAATGCACCAGATAAACAAAACACTGGGTGCTTCATCAATTACCATATGACCCTTCAGAATCTGAGTAAAAAGAACAAGAAAATAGAAAGTTACATAAACAAGGAGACACATGCTTTAGACAGACAGGCATGAGTTAGTATTGCCAAAGAGAGAGGAATTATACTTGGCCATATGTTGAATTTACCTTTATATAATCCAACCTAGGTGGCATAATATTAAGAAGAAAAAATATTAAAAAATATAACCATAGTCTGAATTGACTAATGAGACATTTATAATCATGACCAAGTCAATCTTCAATGGCAAAGATTATATGTAATTTAACTTTAAAGTCAGAGTTAAAAACAAGTTCACTTGAATTAATGCTTAACATATAACATGGCAAATACTTATTGACAGTAGTTTCTCTTTTCATTTTTGGATTGTGATGGATAAAAAGAACTCTGGGAACATACCTTTGTTTTCTAATGTTGTATTTGTGTAATATATATATATATATATATATATATATATATAAATCTGAGTTTTAATAAAGTTGCTTTTAAATATATAATCTTATTTTTCAGCAATATACCCTACCCATGGGATTAGTTGGGTGACATGTTCTTTACTTTTTACAGTTGAAGAGTTATCAATCCTTTATACAAAAACAAACCATTAAAGCTGAATTTTGATCATATAATTATACTGAAAGAAAAATGGCAGATACTCACAAGTACATACTGTATGCTTCCAGGTAGCCAAGATTTAAAACTCTATAAAGACAGAATGCCTTAAACTTTTCTGGGGTTGAAGTGAGGAATTTCATTGGCATGAAATAAATGTGTAGGTGGAAGGGAATATTCTATATTTGATTGTGTAGGCGATTAGCTTTATAAATTGTAAAATTCATTGAACTGAACTACGATATGTGCATTATATGCAAATTATCATTCTATAAAATTGAATAAAACCAGTTAGATAGGAGTCAGTAAAATGGAGAAGAAAGGAAAGGCATGTGAAAAAATAATGCCAATGCACTAGACTTATTGTTGATGATATTAAATATAGTCTGGCCTTTTCTTAATTCTTTTTAAAATTAATGCAGATTTCTCAGTCCTTTGATACTTTTTTCTCAACACATCTTATATTCTTACATATTTTAATGTGTGGCTATATAAGAGAGGACTCTCTTACAGTTGGATTGGAACGGCTCGTTATTTATATCTGGAGATGCATTGGAAGTGTAATACTGACCCATGAGCAAGGTGAGAATAGCATGTGTTCATCAGTGATTCGTAACATGTTGCTTTAAGTTTAGTTCCAGCTTGTCTACATTGTTGAGAATGTTTTAAGTTAATGGTTTACACAACTTGGCTTGAGTTATATGTGAACCACAATGTATGAGAAAGCCTGTTACAAAGATTTTTCTGCACTTCTCTGAAATTACTATATGAAGCTCAAATATTGAAGGTTCATAGTACACAGAAAGGGCCTTTAAAAGAGAAGTGTTCTGTACCTGAAAGAGAGGCTTTCAATGATTTCCTGCATTTTATTCCCGTTGTACTTTACCTTTACCTGTATTAAGTACTAATAAGATTCTTCTTATAGAACCTCATAAGCCTTTTTAGTTTTCCATCTTCTTTGTAATTGGTGCAAATCTAGTAAGTTTTTTGCATTATAGTGTTGGCATTTTACTCTGAGGCTAGGCTTCAAAATGTAAGAACAGCTTTTTGAAATTGAACCATTTTCAGTCTTTCCATCATGCTCCACTCTCCCAGTCACACACACACACACACACACACACACACACACACACACACACACACCAGATAGCAAGACTAAAACCAATCTCAAAAGGTAACACATCCAGAGTGTTTTTACCACCTGTAAAATCTAAGGGAAATATACTAAAAATGAAGGTGTAAGTAATATGGATCATTTTAGATTGACCTCTAGTATTCTATTATCAGTGTAGCTTCGGAGAAATACATTTGCGAGGGGAAAAGGGTACTTTTGTGATTTTTTTTACACCTGTTATTTCAATTGAAATTTAAAAATAAACTAATTTGAAATCACTAAGCAGAAAAGAAAGAAGATTTTATCAGTATTGAAATAAAAGAACAAAAAATTGATTTGTGGATCTGATCTCGGGAAAGGTGTTAAATAGTCAATAGTACCTCTAACTCTCATTAACCCCCTCTGAGCATCAGCTTTATTTTCATTCCATCTTGTTTAATTTGGCACTGACAGATACAGACTCATTCTTCTAACGTATACCATCAGAAGTGAAACCTTTACGCTCTCCAACTCTTGAATAATCTAAAAGATGCACTTTAACTATTCTCAGATCATGGATCTATTACTTGGATTAAAAAGTACTGCATATGGAAACAGGTACTATAATCTCTGACATTAGAATTTCAAGATTGGAGTGAGAAAGGGTAAGCTCTCTAATGAGGGGGTATCATAGACATCATATTTTCATGGTGATACTTTTGTGAACTAGCCAGATATCCCTTCATGCCAAGTACATCTCCACTCTACTTTGAACAAGAAAAAAATCCATGCATATACAAAATCATACAGTAATATAAGTATAACTTTTCAATAAAAATGTAACCCAAATAGTCTATTTAGGTGGATAGATACTGATTCTTACAGGAGATGTTTCTGCTTGAATGATCTTTATCCTTGGGGAGACATAAATAAAAGAATGTCATACTATATTATGAAATGACTATCCAGCATATTTATGATAAACTTTCATACTAAATTTCTTTATTGTCTAAAGTAAGCACAAAAACCGTTTTAGTTAATTAACATCTCTTTTTAATATGCAGAATAAATATAAGAAAATAGCAAAAATAGTATTATGCCAGCACACAGAAATAGTTCCAGTTAAAAGTCAATCCTGTATTTTGAGAACTTGACAAAATCATAATTGAAATAGTTTATTATCTTACATGTACATGTTGTATAATCAGGAATATCCAAATCCCCTTAAATTCAAATATTTCACAATTAGTCTTTGGCATATTCAGTGTAGTATCCTAAAGCCATGCCTTAGAAATATAAAAACACAAAGAGAGCCAGGACTCTAAAAAGCCATTTATTTATTTCCTAAGGTTAGGTACAATGATGACTGCATTTTCAACATTATCAGGGCCACACAGACATTGGAGATTAAGGATAAGATCCAATTTCATAGCAATCTGTTACACTATAAGCCAGTCTAATGACCCAAATGTTCACCATAATAATTATCATCTTGAGTGATGATGCTATGAATACAAAGGAATACTGCATATCTAAAATAAACTACATTTGTATGACATGAGACCAATTTGATGAAAATAAGGCAAACTGTGAATGGTAATTTTGTGTTTTTATTGTTTTCATTTAGTGTACTCATATCTGAAAATATAATACCATGTAATTAGAAAAGTGATCATAACAGAAAATAAAATAAGACTAGAAGACTTGACTTTTTATATCAAATATTCTGCATACAAATATAGCCTTCTATTGATGATCTATGGCTCTGAAATATTGGTAGCTATAATTATGCTTTGTAAAACAGAAACTGTGAATGCCTTACTACAGAAAGACACAAAGAATCATTTTCTTACTCATTCACTACTAGTAGACCCTGAGGCACAGCATTTCCTGCCCAGACACCTGATTGCTAATCCAGTTTTTGTTAGGGGTATACTAACATTAACTAATGGAGAGTGGTATTAAAACCGGTTAATATCTTATTTTAAAATCAATGAATGATGTTGTTTCTGTATTTCCAAGATTACCCCTCTATATTCTCTAAAGCCAATATTGTGAAACAGTCCAGATATGAGTCTAGGAATGGCAGTACAAAATATTGTAAAACGGGAAGCAACTTAACTCAGTAGGTAGTCAATAGAGAAAATGAATCTCAATATAATTGACTCCATTTAGTTAATGTAGTGATACATTTCTTTTATATTTTTCATGTAAGTATTTTTTCATATTTAAAAATTTCAAAGTTAAGTATACATGTGACTACAGTTCCTCCCAACTTCTTTAAGGTACTTTATCTGGCAGCCACTAGCAGATGTGTTTGCCTAATTATTTCGTAAGATTTTTTCTGCCTCATAATTTTGTTCACATTTGCTGTGGAGATTTTAGAAATCATCTAGATTGTTTGGTACAGGAAGGAAATCAACCCTGGGCTGCCTAATTACTTACAATCTTCCTGTTTTTCCTTGAATACATTTTCATCCTTACATACATTGGTGCTTTTGATTAACCCTTTCCACATACATCTCAACCATATGTCTCACCATAGCTTGCTGTATATTAAATAAAACTATTTTTATATTGAAAATGGATAAAGTAAGCCAAGGTGTTCCAGAAGAAAATACATTTGGTTTAATATTTTTAAAAATAAGCTATAGCTTGAAGGCTTCACATGCAGTCTTAGCAAGAAATGAATTGGGAGAAATAGTTAAAATACATGAAATTTATGAAAAAATAATGAATCTATATCAAGTGTAATAAATTGTTTACACATCGCAGGGTTTTTTTCTGCTTTGAAATTTGGCTTGACATTTGACCACATTCATTTCTTTTGTGTTCATTTCTAAATACAGAACGGGAAAGATGAGGACAACAAAAATAGAACATGAATTGAGAGAAGACACAGACTTTCAAAAGAGGAGAAACATAAAATAAAGATAATTAGCATCAAGATATTAATTCTCAACAAAATAGGACATGGCGGTATAGATAATGATGAAAGCATGCTTGATATGTAAACTAGCAATTTGGTTGAGTGAGAAATTTGACATTCAGATAGAGTACAAATAATTTAATAAGATTAGACCGCAAACTGCATAGTGTGCTCACATAATTGTTTTTATTTTTCAGATTTCTTCTTGCTCTGAATTCAGAGCTGACAGAAGAATAGGTGATACTAATAACAGGTGATCTCCTTGTATTATCTTGCTACACAAACTCTGGATGTATACTACTGCTAATGGAAGTTTTCTTCTTTTTCTTAATCACTAATCTTACTTATTTTTAAACTTCATCTCTTTATTTTCAATTTATGCCTTCTATTTTTGTTTTATTACCTAAAAGGTTTTATATGAATAACTTTCAGGGAATCTTGGATGAATGCTGTATCTGTTCAATATGTGACATTTTCCAGTTCCTCCATAACATTCCAGTTAAGCATGTATGGGCCATTAACCTCCTTCTTCTTTGTGCTTCAGTGCACAGACTTCTCTCATTAATCATCTGTACAGCTAAAAATTCAGTTCCTTTTAAAAACTCATGTCAGGCTAAAGCTTTAGAGATTTGACAGGCACTAGATATGTTTTATTTTCAAAAGAATAATCAAAATGCCTCATAACTATCAAAATGAAGCTTAGGTGAGGAATATGTTTAAGACACACTGTGACTAAGAGGAAAAAGAAGAAAAATAACAAATCCTTGGGTCCAGGTACTCCAGGGACAAGCATCAATTGTAAATGCAAATCCTTTTAGTCTAATGAGTTCCTTATTCTAGCTTAAATAGGTAATACATGATATCAGACATTTGGTATTTTATATATAATTGGTAGGATTAATAATAGATTTTATAGAAAATTGTCTCATTTATCTTCGGGATAGCATGAGATACTAGAATTAACTCTAGAAAACAAAAAATACTTTTATTTTGCTTGAATATTTCTAGTACATCGTTTGAGGCATTTCATTTTTTAAGGTACATATTTTTTATACGTGTTAAGCATATGGTAAAAGTATTCAGCACATTAGCAAACAGACTGTTAAATTTTGTGAAAAGCCTCATTGGCTTATGGATTTAAACATTTACAAGGTTACTATATCCCTCATTAAGAAAGCATAATTCATTTATCACTGACAAGAATAGTATTGCTTTTTTTTTTTTTGAAAGCCCGGAGATTAGATTAACTTAGAGAGGCAATATAATAGTGCTTTGAATTTTATTAGTATAGGAATAATTTTATTTAAATTGCTTAGTGAATTTTTGCTATTTTGATTTTGTTGTTGTTGTGATTTTTGTTGTTTCTTCATTCTAGCCATATTTTCTCCTCCCAATTTTGTCATTCATTTATTGATAATACATTTATTAATTCGTTCATTTTTTCATATGTGAGTAAACATTGAATTGGACCACCTGATATAGATATGAAAATGAATTAAATTTTTCTTGCCATCAAGCATAATTGAGACAGACATAAAAATATTTGACAAATATTGTAATTGTTATAGTTGAAGTCACTGTTAAATATCAAAGCAACACAATTTGAGCTTAAACTCCAGTTAGAGTGTAGAGGAGGCTTCACAGAAGTAGGGCATAAACTGGACTTTGAAGGTTGTAAAGGCTGACTTAAGGAGGGCAGGGGTTGGGAGTTATATACAAAGCCTCAGAAAAGTATAACCACATGGAGTAATTGCAGAAATTGATGTAGTTAATTAATTTAATATTGCTTTGAAATTGCATAGAAATGGTTAAATATGAAGCTGGGTGTGTCAGACCAGGGTCAGGTCCACATGTTCAGCTGAAGTGATTTAACATTGTTTCTTGAGAAATGGGGAGTCATTTCAAAAAGGAGAAATCATAAATAGATGTCTGTATTAGTGAAATTACCCAAGAAACAGTGAAGATGACTGAGTTCATGTAGTCAAAACTAGAGTTAGGGAGATAACAGAATAATTCAAGAGTGTAGATATGGGAGGAGGAAAGTTGATTTAACACAGGTATATTGTAAATGATGGGGAAAGAATAAATACAAGAAATCATAATAAATTTCAGAGATTATAAACCTGGATTCAGTACACATTATAGGACAAATAGAAGTAGTAAATAAATGAGAAGAAGTTGTTTTGACAAAGATCAGTTTTATAGGAGAAAAGAAGTACAGTGCATATTTTGCCTTAAGGTACCTGACGGTTCTTCAGGTAGAGATGTTTAGTGTTCACTAAAATATACAGAAAAATTATAGGATACAGGTATAGAATTAACAAGATTCTAAGCTACAGGTATAGAATTAGCAATTTTCAATGCACAGTTAGTAGTCAAACTCTACCGAATTTAGAGTAACTATATAGTACTTAACTAGAAATGATTGTTTTGAGAAATAGATTTTCAATAAAAGTTGTCCTTAGCTAAGAAAAAGTGAAGAAAACAGTGGGTATCCAGAATCTAGAGAAAAAAGTATTACTCCTATATGGAATAATTTTTCTTTCTGTCATGCAACAGTTGATTCATGGGAGTTATATTGTCCCCCAGGAACCAAAATTGACTATGTAAAATAATAGTAATAATAAGATTATACTCTTGTATGTACAAAGTATAGATGTAAATATAGTAAATAAATATACAGTATAATTGTGGTATTAAAATTTAATGGAAGGCAATTACTTGGAAACAGAAGTGTTTATGAAGGCTCCTAGGAAAAGGTAAATGTATTTTAAAAATTGAAGTTGAAAAACATTAATCTGATAGAGGGGGTGACTTCTTTTTTAGTCAGGATATTTCTGAGTGTCATATATAATTTGTGAACTCAACTCTCATACTAAATGTGACTTAATGGCAACAAATTCACAAAGACTGGTGATCTCCCTTTCTTCTATTCTTACTTCAAGTTCACAGTCTGGCATTCTGACACATTCTGCCTGCTCAGCTGCTGTGGAGTTGAACTCCTGTGTTAAGTCCATGTCCCTGAGGGATCATAAGCTTTTGTTTGTAAGTAAGCCAGAAACTTAGTGCCAAAATAATAAGTGTTAGTTATTGTAAGATCATTAATAGCATCAGCCTCAAAAATCACTCCAAGTTGGAGAGCTTCCTTTCTCTTATGGAGTTTTCATTTCATAAGTCATGTTTCCACTTAACATGACCAACCAAATCAGTTTTATTTTATAAAGTTTTTTTCTTTTTTTAGAATTTATGTACATTCTAACTGACTATAGATCTTATCTAGAGGATATTTTTCATTGTGTAATAAAAGTTGTGTTTTTTTTTTTTAATCACATATAGTCTTCTGTGTAAAGAAGCCAAGAAGAAAAGATGATGATAAAACTTCTTCACTGGTACTATCACATAAATAATGAGTTGTAAACAAGTTTGAAGAAAAATAATATATAAGATATAGAATATATATGCATGCAGTACTTAACTAAGGGGATACGTTCTAAAAATTGTGCCATTAGGTGCTTTTGTCAGTGCGCGACCATCATCGAATATACTTACACAAAACTCAGTGATATAGCCTGCTACACACCTAGGCTATTCCTCAAGGCTACAAACCTGTGTGACATTTTACTGAACTGAATACTGCAGGCAATTTGAGCACACTGGTAAGTATTTGTGTATCTAAACATATTTAAACATAGAAAAGCTACATAAAAATACACTATGATAAGCTTATCAGACCACTGTTGTATAAGCAGTTTGTCATAGACTGAAAAGTCATTATGTAGTGCATGACTCTATTGTTTAAAATAAGCGGGTGGCTTCTCTGCCTAATATATGCATGATGCAAGCATATGAGATTTGTAACCTAATTCCTCTTATACAGAAAGCAGTTTGAATAGATAAGACAAGAATAGCCTAAATCCTAGCTGAGAATAAGTACAAATGGGTTTGCACCTTTAATTTCTAAATTCTACCAAGCAAAATTGTTTATTGTATGTGAAATTAACAATCTGACTTTTAAGTTGTACTTCTACTGAATTATTTTATAAACAAATGAATTTAAAGATTTTTTAAAAATTATCAATTGACTGTGACTCAGTAAAATTCCATCCGAGAAAGTCAATTTTTTTCTTTCAGTCTTTTACTATGCTTAAACTAGAGATCTAGATCTGGGGTAGAGAATATAAGATTTTCCTTTCTAACATTTTCCTTTATTATATGAAAAAAGTTTTAACGTAGGGTCCATAAATTGTTGCTGCAGGCAGGGGTCTGTTCAGCTGTAAAAATGATAGAAAAAAATGTGAATATGTATTCTTTTGTCTATTTTTCCCCCTTTAGGAGAGATTTTTCAAAGGAGTTCTTGACTTGCAAACATTAACATTTATCTGGTGCTTTTTCGGCTTCACTCTTCCTTTTATGTTTGGAGGGAGCCAGTATCATTCTTTATTTGGCAGGAGACAGAGAAAAGTCACCTCCATCACATATTTGTATGGTTCCCCTTTAGCCAGGCTTATACTTAGTGAAGTCAGTGACAGCCAATTTCTCTTGCTTAGCACAGGAAAAGGCAAGCTGACTTGTCTTGGCTTGCTCTCTCTCAAAATCCACTTCTCTCCTCATTGTGCCTGGCCAACACTAATCTCTGTTGACGAGGCCAGGAGATCTCACATAACCTAACAAATGATATATAATTTTTAAGTAAATTTGGTATTAATCATAAATGTTTCATGCTGCAGTCATTACAATGTATTTTACTAGAATAATGGTAATGGAAGAGCTGAAACATAATCTGCGGTGCCAGTTTGTTTTTTTCTTAAGTTTAAATTAATAGAATTATTTCATAATGTTATTGGAAGTGATAAAAAAAAATTCACAAGAAATAAAGCATGATACAAGAACATGATTCCTTTGCATATTTCTATATGGACTGAAATGCAGTAATATGTTTTAAAAAATGATAATAAATAAAACCAGAAATGTTGGCAGTAATTTCTTTGGGAAAGAAGAAAGCATGCACTTTTACTATAGGGCATAATACATTTACATCATAATAACACAATATCTGTTCCTTTAATAACTTAGAAAATTGAACTGTTACGTGATGTCACTTTTTAATAATGAATGCAGGAAGTTCACCTTGAGAGCAAATAGTAGACAGAGCTCAGTAAATTACCTGAAGGAAGAGACAAAAACATATGAATAGACAACAGAATGCTTTCCCTTGAGGAGAAGAACAATAGAATATTCACGGAAAAGCAATTAATATGAAACATAGGAATGCAGAAAAAGTGAAAAGAAAGCTAATGAGATAAATAGAAAATAGAAAGATGGCAAAAGGAAAAATAGGTTATTAAAATGTTAAACTTATCAATAAATACATATCTATATGTAACATCTATAGATCATCTACTTCTTGAGTGCATTTATATGCACAGTGTATCACTTCTGCTAGATTATAAACTACCTGAGAACAGAATCTGTAATATGTTCATTTTAAAATTTCTGACATCTCCTATTAAAATGCCTATTGTGGAGTTCGGATCTCAGAAACATATTCTGTAACTAGTGTCTACCTGAACATTCAGATGCAGCAAGTATAAATTGAGAATGTTTCTTGATCTAGGTCTAGGTTGTCACTTAGAGGTTCTCTTGAACTGAAAAATCCAGCTCAGAAAAGCCTTCCATACATCTTTCCCCATGTTTTTCTGTGTTCAAACATCTGAGTCCCAAAGGCTAATGATCATTCAACTAGAAACACACAACAAAAGCCTTAGCAAAATGTATAATTTCTAAATCATGCTGCAGCAGAGATTCCTTGGTAAATGTGATATTTAAGGAAGTAAGTCTAAACCTTTACAGAATCTAAATTTCAAGTGTCTATCATTCCTTGAATCATAAAGGCAAGTGCTTTGATACTTTGGCTTAATTTCTTGAAATATTGCCTCAATGTTACTGGACCCCAACACTTACCCAAACGTGGCCACTGGGTCAAGGTCTCTGCACTATAGTCCCTTCTGTGGTCACCAGAAATATGTTATAGAAAAAGGGCCCCCATCCAGACCCCTAGAGAGGGTACTTGGATCTCACACAAGAAAGAATTTAGGGCAAATACAAAGTGCAAAGTGAAAGCAACTTTATTAAGAAAATAAAAGAATAAAAGAATGTTTACTCCATAGACAGAGCAGCCCACAGGGCTGCTGGTTGTCCATTTTTATGGTTATTTCTTCATGATACGCTAAACAAGGGGTGGATTATTCATGCCTTTCCTTTTTAGACCATATAGGGTAACTTCCTGATGTTACCATGGCGTTAGTAAACTATCATGGTGCTGGTGGGAGTGTAGCAGTGAAGACGACCAGAGGTCACTCTGGTTGCCATTTTGGTTTTGGTGGGTTTTGGCCGGCTTTATGCAACCTGTTTTATCAGCAAGGCCTTATGACCTGTATTTTGTGCTGAACTCGTATCTCATCTGTACTTAGAGTGCCTTAACTGTCTGGGAATGCAGCCCAGTAGATTTCAGCCTCATTTTACCCAGCTCCTATTCAACATGTTCTGGTTTATGTGCCTCTGACATTAATGCTGTTCCTTAAACTATTATTTCAAGAGATCAAGAGGATGTTAATATTCCCCTCAGCTTGATTAATATTTAGACAGGATTCTTCCTGATTCTAGGCTTCTGACCTCTCTTTACTTAGAACATTTACATTAGGAAATTTATCATTCTATATTATCTCTTTGCCTCTTTGAGATGGAAATCTTGTTAGAAGCATCTTGCCAGCTTAGGAGTGTTTTCCTAAAGGATCTGGGAACCATCTCTTTGAAATGTAAATACTTGAGGAGATAGCACCCCAGATTCCAATCTCTGTGGGAGGGCAGACTGCTAACATCAATGGGTATCAATCAGCAAACCCAGATGACCCAATCTCAAAGAAAAACATCTGAAAATTCAGGAATAACTAAATGTGCTCCAGACATCCTACAGATCAGCCTCTCTTCTAGCATCTTGCAAGAGTTTTTCACTAGCTCACCCTAGTCCATAAAAATTCTCCCACCTCTTGTTTCATCTGAGTTGAGCTCAGAGTGAGTTCTGGTCTCTATCACCTACTGCAGTGCCTTTGAATACAGTCTTCCTTGGCTGTTTAGTGCAATCTTTGATTTGACAATAGTTTTCAAAAAAGGAATCGTATCAAATTGATTTTTATATCCCCTTTGATTGTTACAAAATTTATTATCTGCGGTTTTATTGTTGTTTTGAGATGGAGTTTCACTCTATTGCCCAAGCTGGAGTGCAGTGGAGCGGTCTTCGCTCACTGCAGCCTCCACCTCCTGGGCTCAAGCCATGTTCCCACCTTAGCCTTTCAAGTTTAAGCTGGGAAGCATACTCAGCTTCCAGTTTTGAAGAGGTTCTTGATCTCACTAACCCCGAAAAATGGGGAAAGGTGCCCAGGAGGCATGGTCACTTCGCTGTTCAAATAAATATTATGGACCCAGAGAGTTAGAAAAGTAATTTATTAGACAGAGAAAGAGAGAGAGAGAAAGAAAGATAGCTCCCACACTGTTGTGGGAGTGGACCCAGAGAAGGAATCCCTATAGGTAAGGAGAAGCTGGAGTTTTAACCATTGAGTTATTCCCTCCCCATTCATGTTCTCATCCAATGAGAGGAGTTCTTTCAAACTTCCTCTGAAGTGATTGATTTTTGACTCTGATACTGGATTGGCTACTTGGTCCACAACTCTGAGTTACAGAGCCTTCTCCTCCCAGAGCTTTCAGAGTTTTTTTTTTTTTTGGGGGTGGCAGAGGGGGACAAAGGAGCCTGACCTGACTTTCTCTACCTAACCCACGCAGGAAACCCAGACAAAGAACTTTACATTTGAGATCCCTCTGATTCCCCCGTGGAGGTGCAGAGCTGGGAAACTCCTGCCTTTGAAACCACACCCCTTGTGGGCCCAAGAAGAGAAGCCCCTCACAAGTATCTGGGACTATAGATGTGTGCCAACAAGCCTGCTAATTTTTATGTTTTTTGTAGAAATGAGGTCTTGTCATGTTGCCCAGACTGGTCATAAAGTCCTGAGCCCCAGCAGTCGACCAGCATTGGCCTCCCAAAGTGCTGGGATTGCAGGCATGAGCCACTGCCCTTGGCCTATTATTTGCCTTGTGATTGAGGGTCTCTGTGTGTATAGGACTCTCTCCTTAGTTCAGTTAAAGATGGGATCCTTATCACATGGCCATGAAAAATTACGTCTCACAGACAATTTGAAGGGTGAGAAAAATGGGATTTATTGGGAAAAAAGAAAAATAGGGACCCTCTGCAAAACCCAAAGACCCTGTTGTGCACTTCCTGTCTCTCAGATTGAATTCCAGGTTCTGCCCAGGAAGACGAGGAGCCAGGCTCCTCCCTGCTACAAATGAGCAAACTTTCTGAGGCTCCATCCCATTGCACACTAATCCCAGTGTGCAGGTTGTTTGGAGGTTCTCAGTAACCCCTTTATACTTGGCTGCCTCATTTCCATATGAGAAATATCTTTCATAGGATGATCACAATAAATGTTATTTTTTATTGTCTTTTCAATATATAAACTTTATGCTGTTGAATTATTGATAATATTATGAAATGGACTTTGCATTATTGGTTGAGGAAAAAGTGGCTTCTCTTCTCCTTCCTAGATTATTTAGTTAGACAACAAATTAAATGATCATAAAACAGATTATGAAAAAAAAACTATAGATAGTTAACTATGTACATGCCCAGAAGTCAAACAGAAATATGAGATTCAGTGAAGAGTCAGATGATTGATCCTTATATAGCATTCTGCGCTACAGAAAACTATTGAGGCTTTGGGTTTCTGAAGGGTGATGAAGACAAGTTATAAGGGTAAGAGTTGGAGATGTGTGGTAAATAAATGTTGTCTTGTTCTGCAGATCAGAAATCTCTCAGGTAATAAAATTGTCTCAGAGGAGCTATCTTCCAGTGTTGGATATCTGTATTAGGTACTTTTACTAAAGCAGTGAAGAGGCAAGGAGAAAACTTCCCCTTTGCCCTTGGAAGTTTCTCGAAAATTCAACTCATGAAAGAAATATTAATAAGAGAAAAGCCATCTCATTTATTAAGGTGCACATGGAGAGTTCCAGAGTGATAACTTAAACTCCTAGTGGGGTATAAAAGCTTATATACCATCTTGAGGTCACAGATAGATTGGAGGCTCAAAGCCCAGCCAAAAACAGGTAATGATGGTAAATCAGGTTTAAGTGGCAAGGCAGGTAATGGAAGGAAAAGAATGGCTAGCAAGGGGACCTTGTCATGTAAATGAAACCTTGCACATTGCTACCCTAAGATAGATTAGATGAGAAATATTTCTTTCAAGGCTTTAATGTTGTCAGACTCTCAGTTACTCTTTGTTAGATCTGGGAAATGGAAGTCCTGACTGCATCAATGCTTATTGTTCCCAGCTGCAAATTTCTCCCACAAAAGACAGCTTTGTAAGGCTATATCTGGTTCCCAGCTCTCTGAACAGCCTTCTCCATATATGCCAAATAACCATATTTTGGGGTACGATTTGGTTTGGCTCTGTGTCCCAACCCAAATCTCATCTTAAAGTGTAATCCACACATGTTGAGGCAGACACTTGGTTGGAGGTGATTGAATCATGGTGACATTCCCCCCATGCTGTTCTCATGATAGTGAGGGAGTTCTCATGAGATCTGATGGTGTAAAAGTATGTGGCAGTTCCCCCCTCACTCTTTTTCTGCCCCCTTGTGAAGAAAGTGCTTGCATCTTCTTCACCTTACACCATGATTGTAAGTTTCCTGAGGCCTCCCCAGGCATGCAGAACTGTGAATCAATTAAAACTCTCTTCTTTATAAATTATCCAGTCTTGGGCAGTTCTTTATAGCACTGTAAAAACAAACTAATACAGTGTAAAATATTTTTATTTTCTTCAGTAGGTTTTCTTTACAGATTACAAAAGGGCAGTTTTCAGAGCTACCCCTGTGTCTGCAGTTTTTCAGGATAACCAGCTGAAAATATACCAAAGAAATCTACTTTGCAGTGGCATATTCTGCTCTCCAACAGTCATATGAGAGTTGGGGCTCAGATGTATCCTGAGCCCTAAGAGTCCCAAATAATTGGTATAAACCAAAAGAAAAATTTTAAGCCCCTCAATCATCTGAATAGACCCCCTCCTCTCAGTCAAGGGCATTCCAAAGTTAACCTGAAAATCTAGTTGAGGCCATGATGAGAATGGGAAGCCAGACATGTCTCATTATACCCTCCTCTGTTTTGGAGGTACTGATAGAACAGACTCTTTGAGTCTGATGAGAAACATTTATAATCTATTCTCTGTAGCCTGCTACCTGGAGGCATGGTCTGAATCATAAAACCTTGATCTCTACAACCCTTTATCTTAACCCAGACAGTTTCTTTCCATTGATTCTAAGTGTTTATACAATAACATAACTCTTTCAACCAACTGCTAATCAGAAAATCTTTGAGTCTACCTGTGACCTGGAAGCCAGCAGTCACACCTTTCTGGAGTGAACAAATGTACATCCTACATGTATTGATTGATGTCTTATTTCTCCCTAAAATGTATAAAACTAATTTGTGTCAAACCACCAAGCCACATTTTCTTAGGATCCCTTGAGGGCTGTACTATAGGCCATTGCTTACTCATGCTTGGCTAAGAATCAACCTCTTCAACTATTTTACAGATTTTGTCAACATTGGTAAGAATATAAATTGTTACAGTTTTGTAGAGAGCAACTTAATGTGTTTCAAGAATTTTATCACATTCACACTTTTTGACAAAGTAAATTCAGCACTAAAAATATGCACTAAGAGAATAATCAGAGGTTTTCACAATTATTTACAAAAATGTTGCTAAATATGAAACAATGAAATAATGTCTAATTAAAGTGTAGCACATCTAGAAGAAGATTTATTGTAAAATATCAAATATTATTTAATAGAACTTATTTATTGTTGATGTTTTTAGTGTCAATTGGGAATAGAAAGAGATTTGTTATGACCATATGGTAGCAATATGGAAAGAAACTAAGCAGTGGGTAGTTTTGAAGGCTCAAGAAGAGTTGCAAGGGTGAAAACATGTGCTACCTTTCCTAACCCATCATAGGGGTCACAGGAAACACTCCTATAACAATAGATAGATTAACAAGAGAAAATCATAACAAATTTATTTAATCAAACATTTATGTGACATGAGATTTCAGAAAGGAAGGCCAAAGGACATGGGGAAAAGTGTTGTTTTATGCTTAGGTTAGATGAAAAATGGGTAGCCATGTAAAAAATTTAACTGGACAAAAAGGTATGATCTAGTGGTAATAGATAATAATGGAGCCCTACCTGGCAAGGTATGTTTGATAAGATACTTTTTGGCTTCTCTGTGTAGCATTCATTTGTTCCAAGTATGGGGCAAGACACCTCTTGCACCATACCTAGGGCAACAAACCAGGAAGAAATAAGGGTGGTCAAGGGAGAAGAGTGAGTATGGCTTTTCCAGATATGGCTTTCTTTGGGGGAAAGGAATTCTAGTTTATATAACCTGTTTTGAGGAAGACAAATCTTGGTTTGTATAAATTGCTTCAGGGAGAGAAAGGCAGGCAGCAGACAGGAGTACAGCAGAAGGTCAGAGAGACTTTGCTTCTCAGCCCTTCCACTCTCCTTTATCTCAAAGTACTCAGCACACCCAAGTGCCATATTTTGGGATATGGTTTCCTGAACCCCAATGGAGTTAAATCTGTATATGAAGTAAGAGTGTACTAGAGACACAGTGACAAATAGCTTTGTTCTTGAGGTAGCTATTTGAATAAGGCAACTTTTACTAGAATCTCTCAATTCTCAAGGACAGCTTTAGGAAATATATGTCTCCCCCCAAACTAACGTGAGTAAGAAGTTTTTAGATCTGAGCAGGTTCTCAATTGATTAAATCTTCAAAATCTTAAGAAGAAACACATTTCAATGAATAGAATAACATCTCTTTTGTTGGACCAGAGTAATTTCTCAGCTAATCCAATCATAATATATAGGTACTATGTTTAGCCATTGCTCTGTGCAGGCACATCTCCCTGATAAATTCAGGCCCATCAACTAAATATCATAGTTAAAATCATAAAAGGAACAAGAAAAAATGATTTTATTAAGCAGGTGTTTTCCATTTACTTTAGCCAATGTTGCTTTCCTCAAAGTTTCCACAATGTTGCTAAGAGTGACAGAGATTAGTGGAATCAAAAGTTAACTCTCACTTATGCAGGTGCATGTTAGATTTCAAATTGTTTTGAAATTTGCTTTGTTCTAAGGAAAACTGTTCTTCAGTAACAGCATTCTACTTTCCATTGTAACTGAGCTTTCCAAAAGCAAACTGCTTCTTCAAATATGTTTCATTGAATAAAATTGTTGCAGAGTATATTAAGAGTTCTGTTTCTTTAAACACCTTAAAACATTAGTTTACATTTTATGTACAGCACAAGTGCAATGAACTGAACTCATTAACTAATTATTACTTAATTGTGATGCTGAAAGCTGAAATATTATATTGTAAGAGCTTTAAGTGGTCATCATGTAGCATTTAAATGTACTGAAAGCACTAATCATCCATCGAATTGTTCATTTGTTTAAAACATGTACATCAAAAGCTGAGTGTACCTAAATGCACAAAATAAATCTGGTCCCTTGCACTTTAGTAAGATGCAGCAGAATGTGCACAGGGAAGGTCAGTAGGAAAAAAACAAAAACAAAAACAAAATTCAGTAGGTTTGATGAACTCCAAGAAGTTCAAAACACTTGAATGGACATTCCTAATACATCTTTGGAAAATGCATGAATATAATTTTAGATCTTGAAACAATAAGAAAGATAATTGTTATGAGATTGCTTTGGATTTTAGTATCACTATATTAGAAGTAAACTTCATAATCATTTTAAGAACAGCAATCATCTGTCTTACTTCTTGTTTCTTCCTTTTCTTGCTTCCCTCCCTCTGCTTCTGGTGTATTAGAGATTCTCAAATTGTTTGTATCACATAGATACCCATGTGAATGATGCAGGGTTGACTTCAAAATCATATTGGACACAAGTGTGCTTGTATTTCAATTCTTGTAATTATAAGTGTCCCCACTTCAGACTACTCGGTTTTCTATGAAACACAATGGAAAGCATCAAATTAGGGGAAAAGCATGTCCAAGGCCGCCCCAAGCAATTAAGTGAATTAAAGAAAATTACTACTGGATGCTTTATGTACAGCAGGGGCTCTGTGCATGAAGAAATATAACTGCTAGTCACACCTGTGCTGATTCTCACTGTGGAATTGAAATTATCATGAGTAAATATAATTACTTAGCAAATTTAATAAATGTTGTTTGGGGTTCTGAAAATAGCACTTGGATCTACAAATTACACAGTGATAAATGTGGCAGCAAGTTCTGTGGTATCTTATAGCACTAAAATATAGAGAATCCTGGAGTGTACCAGGAAATCTTACAGATAAGTAAAGATAAGAAATTGCTGCAAAAAATATATACTAAGCCACTCATAGTTACCCATACTTTCATGTTTTTCTTTGATTATGTAATTTTGACAAAATTATTTTATTCAAAATTTCCAATAGTTTGAATATCCAGCCTCTCCTCCTGAATTACAAATAAGTTTATTCCTAGCAAGAAATTAGTATTTGGTAACACTTGAAATGAAGTACTCTAAATAAGTATTTAATTAAGAAATAAAACAGTTATTGCTCTTGGGTTGTAATGATTGGCAATAATTGCTTTACATGATTTAATGGTTATAAAATTAACAGCATTAAGTAATAAAAAGAAGAAATTAAGCTACACTTTTCATCATAACGTTAATTTGTATGCTCTTAAGAATCATAATAATGATTGGTCTTTTATTAAATGAATATTAAGACAAACTTTCATATAACCTATCTTGTCTTTGAAGAATATGTTGACCCAGTAAATCATAATTTATAGTTATAATGCAATACAATTTATTTTATCAGAAGGAAATAATTTTGCAAAATTGCCATATGGTAAAAGCCTATTTAGAGTATAAGCCTTCTGCTATAATACTAATAACTGTAAGTCTTCTACTTTAAATCAGAAAAATGTTAGAAAATGTTTAATAGCTTTAGTATATTTAAACAATTCATCAAAATAATTTAAAATACTGTCCCTTTGCTAGAGCTGTCACAACAAAGTACCACAGTTGGGTAACTAAAAGTCACAAAAACTATTATCTTAACAGTTCTGGAGGCTACATGTCCAAAATCAAGCTTTCTGCTGGATCACGATCTCCCCAGAGGCTCTAGGAATGAGTGCCTCCTTGATCTTCTGCCTTCTGGTGTTTGCTGTCAATTTCGGCGTTCCTTGTTTTGCAGCCCTGACACTGAAATCTCCGCTTTCTTTATCACGTGGTCTTCTCCCCTGTGTCTTCATGTCTCCATATCTTCACGTTATCTTTCTTCTCTGTCTTCACATTATGTTTCATCTGTGTATGTGCCTATGTCCAAGTTTCTCCCTTATTAGGGAAAGGAAATGATCTAGTATCCAATGTCCTAAATTCCGTAATGATTTTTTTTGGTCACATTAGTTTAATATGACTAAACATGAACTTGATTATATCTATAATAATCCTTTTTCCAAAATAGGTTACATTCACAGGCTCTGGGTGGGCATGAGTTTTCAGAGGTCACTAATTAACCCAGTACAAACATAAAATGCTGTTGTTCTCATAAGTCCTATGGCTGATATCTCCCTGTTTTGTCAGTGTCCTGCAATAAATAAAACTCCCATTTAGGATTCATGGGAGTTTTTTATGTGACCAGATAATACATATTTTTGGCTTCGCAGACCACATGGTCTTTGTTACAACTACTCACCCCTGCTGTAAACAATAGGTAAATGGATTGGCGTAGTTGGATTTGGCCCAAAGCCATGATTTTGCCCACCTTTCCTATGGTGGAAAAAATTGTTTTATTTTATTTTGTTTAACAGTGAATTTAAAAATATATGTATCAAGGAAAATCTGTCCGTTGAAAGCATTGTCCACAGTTTTTCAAAACCAAGATTTTATTTTTAAAGCTATTTCAAGACCTAGGAAACATAATTTATTTAAAAAATAAAACCCATGGAAAGAATTAAAGAAGCCTAGAGAAAAAATATGTATGTTTGGGATGAATTGTAAGCTCAGGCACACAGACCCTCCAAGGGTGGGACTCTATGTGACTGCGCAGATCATATGCCCTTGAAATTGATTCTGTCTGCAAATATTTTTGAAATCTTGTTCTTTCAACACAATAGGTCTTACTAAATGAGATTTTTATAAAGTCACTAATAATAACTAACAAAGGGACAAAATGAATAATATATTACTTAAAGTGCCTACTGTAATATTTTGAACATTGAATGATGTCCCAGTACAGAAGTTTTTAGGTGAGTTTATTTACACCTTTAAATAACATGGGGTGAGTATAGCCCCAATATAAGGTTAAATACAATTTATTATATAATTAACAATGTTATTCCATAATAATAGTAATATTTTGGTCAAATACCAACAAATAAAGTGCTATTGCTTTATGAGTGTTTTGTAGAAATACTTAAAGTTCTAGGTATGAACCCTGAAAAGTCAAAATTTAGTGAATATTTTAGATCACTGAAGTATACAACAACCAATTTTTTTCCCATTTATTTATTTTATTGCATTTTATTGCAAATCTCATTCATTTTAGTGTGATTAACAAAGAAGGTTAAATTTCACATAGCATAAACTTTTTCTGTTTTTTAATATGAGAACTTTCTCTAGAAATGAAAAAACCTCATAAATTTTTATTTTAAATATGTAACTCTTTATATAAAACTGAGAAAACGGCTGCTTCAATAGATACTTGCTTTCCGTTGAATGGGTTAATTACTAGAGAAGAAATTCAAACTTGAATCAAACAATAAACACTGGGATCTTAATTAGAAAGAAACTAACAACTGGTAACTCCTCATAGTTCAGAAATGACAAATATTAAATATGTGGTAAAGTGAAATGTAAAAAAGTAGAAGATGGTGATTATAAAGCAGGCCAGCTTTTAGATTTGCCATAGCAGAGATAAAAATACTATGACTGATTTTAAAATCTGTATGTTGAAGTTTATCTAATGAGTTTTATGTGGAGGCAGATGGATAAGAGTATGGAAAACAAAAACTACATTTGCATAATGGAATATGGTTCTGCTTAAGTGACTAGAGAAAATTATTTCTTAACCATTAATGCAAATACATACTGTTTCATTTTCTATTATCTGATTATTTTAAATAATGTATCTGAGTAGTAAATAGAAGCCTTTTTTTCTACAAAAGATTATTATATCATTTGATTTTTCCAATTCTGTGTAAATGTCCAAATTAGTTTTTTTAAGGTCTAGCAAACAAAATAGACATTTAAATATTCAGAGTTTTATTTTTTTTTAATTTGGTATTTAAACAATGTAAAATATTCTACCACTTGATATTTATTGATAAATCAGAATTCTTTTTGGTGGCACAATAAAACTCACATTTTTTTATATTTAAATTTTTAAAATGCAAGAGTCATTCTGAAACTAAAAAATTGGGCTCTCTTAGAATAAATTACACAATCTCAAAATAGCATTGCATTCTCCTACAATTGAAAAGCGTTAAGTTTTTTAAGATTAAAGAAGCTCAATCTTAGTGAAATAATTTACAGTAACACAATAGGGATGCTGTTTAAGAGACTGCATGAAGAAACACAATTCACTTGATTCAGATACATACATACAAAACTCTCTAAAAGTTAATTTGAAATAAATTGGCTCTCAAAGTTCATATTAACTCTTTATTCTGAGCATACATTTATTAAGATTTTAAACTTAATTTCATAAAGACTTTTCTGAAGTATAAGTGTGACCCCTCATACATTTTCTAAACAATTCAAAAGAATATTTATAGATTGAAATTTTAGACTTAAAACAGACCCGCCTAATATTTCAATCTTTTTTGAGTCCAAGCTCATGTTCTCTGATCAAACAGATAACTTTAAGAAAATGATATTAGCTCATGTCAAAGAGTATTTCTGTCTTTTAGATAACCACTTACTTTCCTCAAAGTCATTTTTGACCATTGATTGTGTTTAATATGAAATGGTTATTGAGTTACTTAAAACTTCTAGTTTCCATACATAAAAATTTAATCATTCCATATATCAAATTCTTTGTGATTATAAAATTATAATTCCCATCTATATTTTACCTTCTCTATTCAAAAAATGTTTGAAAAGATACATGGAGAACATAACATATTATTTCAAAATTAATATTAATGTTAATGTATGTCAAATATCTGTGATAATAGTACTGTACATTCCGAAAAAAAGTTACTATCCTGAATCTTATTGCTACATAAATCACTCAACATTTTTCAGCACTTATATGCCATGCAGTATGACATGTTGTAAAGGGATATATAAGGTGACACAAGGTTCTATAATTAAACACATGGGGAATAATTAATGATATCTAATAGCTCAAAAAAGAAAGAAAATATTCTGTGTTAGCATTTCAGGCTGGGGAAATAGTCACAATGATGATGACCAATATTTCATTTAGGCCTTAAACATAAATAGAACTTTATTAAGCATATATATGTGGAAGGGAAACAAATCTAGGTGAAGGAAAGTCTGAAGAGAAGCATAGAAGATAAAAATTTAAAAATCCAAGAAATTTTAGGGAATTTTTAATAACCAACCTGAAAAACAACTTGAGATTCTTACTTATTTTTAACATCATATATTCTCAGTCACTAACCTCACTGTGTCTTCCTCCAAAATGCCTTCATCTCTATTGGTTCATCTCTATTTACTTCATCTCTATTTCGTATCTATTTACCTCCTCTGTATTTATTACTTCATCTCTATTGGTGTTACTTTCTGAATAAAGTTTTGTATCATTATGATCAGGGATTCCCTCCTAAGGGTGATTGTCATGCATGAGGGTATTTGGCAGTGTCTAGAGACATTTTTTATTATCATAAGTGGGGGAACAGCACTCGTAGAATGTAGCAGTTAGAGGCCAAGTATTTTGGCTAAATTGTAGCCAATACAAATATATTGAATAATATACTAAACATTCTGCAGTGCCTAGGTCAGGTTCCCATAACAAAGAATTATCTGTCCAAAATGTCAACAGTACCAAAGTAAAGATAACTTTTGTAACATTATCTCTGCTTTGGAAATTCCTATTCTTAATTAGAAATCATCAAGTCACTTAATGAATTTGATCTACTATAAAATATCCAAGAAGAGATATCTATGAGACATTTAAAAAACTAATGTTAGGTGTCAACAGGGAAATCACTTTTGAAGATACAAATTTGTGATTAATAAAGCATAAATTTTCAAAAAACTGAGATGATTAACATTTTCTAGAGAAAATCTTTAGAAGAAAAAAAGGAGTCATAAGATAACAAAATATTTATATTTCAAAACATAATGGGCAGGGCACAGTGGTTCATGCCTGTAATCCCAGCATTTTGGGAGGGAGGAAAAGGTGGGTGGATCACCTGAAGTCAGGAGTTAAAGAGCAGCCTGGCCAACAAGGTGAAATCCCATCTCTACTAAAAATATAAAAATTAGCTTGGTGTGGTGGCACATTCCTGTGTGGGAGGCTGATGCAGGAGAATCTCTTGAACCTGGAAGGTGGGGAGGTTGCAGTGGGCCAAGATCAAGCCACTGCATTCCAGCCTTGGTGACAAAGCAAGACTCTGTCTAAAATAAAAAATGTGAATGAAGGTCTATCATTCAATAAAATAATGAACAAACAACTGAAAGAAAGGAGAAAGAAGAGAACACCGCTTAGTAAAGCATCACCTCTTAGTAAAGCATATGACATTAGTTACTGACCACTTCCATGAATTTGGTTGCCTTTAACATGCCCTTAGGATTAGTAGTAATTCCACTTTTTCCAAATATATGTTTGTTGTGTATACATATGTTAAATATTATCTATCATATTGTTAACCCTTTTGTTTATTCTCATTTGGTAAAGTAATAAAACCAAGTTAGAACAAACCAAGTTCTTTCAAAATGTGAAAATTTGGGATGTCACAAGATAGAAGGCAGGAGCACATCAGTGGTCACACAATCCCAGATGACTCCCTACCATTTCTCATCTTTTGACCCACTAAATCCACTGCACAATGCACCAAGGATGTTCAGGAAAGTGAAATAGCACTATTTCATCAATCATTTCCAAGATGTCTTTAAAATGTTGCCCTGTTCAGGGAAGAGGGGCATTTTCCCTCATCTAAAATGAAAACTGACTTAACAGAAATAGAGCTTAAACATTTTACAAACTCAGTAATTTTGGCATTTGCAAATTACCAGATGGCCACATTATACTTGTTTCTTATCCAGATTTTTAAAAATCTTATAATGGTTTTGTAGGGTAAAAAACCTATCTCAGTAGTTGACTCAAGTATTCCAAGTAAAGAAAAAAAAAGACTTTATCGTATTCTATTCCACCTGCATTACAACACTCTTTAAATATTTTGACCTCATCTATTTGCTAAAACTGTAAAAGAGTTTACTTGGTAAAATAAATATTTAATTCAGAAAAGAAAATAAATTAATTACTGTGTGTAGATTCAGCCATATACTTAGAAGGTGACCATTTAGTTGCTGAAACAGAGGTGAAGACTTTCTTTTTCATTCTATGGTCACATTCCCTTTTAAATGTGTGTGTGTGTGTGTATAATTTATACATATAAATATATAATATATAAAATCTGTCATATATAATTTTATACATAATATAAACTCTAAATAAGAAACAATATTTATATATAACATACATACTTATATTTATATATAACATACAAATATTTATACATTTTATATTCATTTACTTATTTGTCATACATTTATTGACTATCAACAGTATGCAAGGTGCTAAGCATGTCACTATGTTAACAACTATGAAAAAGTCAAAGAAGCCCTTTTTGAGCTTGGAATCTAAAAGGAGACACAGAAATCAAAGAGCCAACTCCACAATTATCTTATTAAAATACTAATAAATGACGTTTGAGAAAATTACAAGTTGCTATGAAAGCATATGCCACAAGATATGACAAGTCTAGAGATCTGGGTGAAGCTTTTGTGGGGAGAATTTTAATGAATTGAACTAAGAATTTATGACAATTGGTGGTTAAGGAAAAGGGAAAAATTCATTCCAGGAAGAAAAGGAATTGCAGAATATCCTTAGAAAGAAGTGAACATTAATTATTTGAGTAACAGTGAAAATGCCAGGAAAATATGTGGGATGCCCAATTGCATGCCCAAGTAGGGATGTGAAAGTGCATGGGAAAACATGCAGCATACAATATGCATTTAAAGTATATTATTAATAGATTAAAAATAAACACATTAATTAATTAATTAGGAAAAGATTTAGCAGAAGATTTTTCCTATGAAAAGGAGAGAAAATACTTATTAGACAAAAATGAAAAATGAACAGAAACTTGAGGTACTGACCAAAGGTCATCTGGAAACATCAAGAAAAGAATTAATACAAAGTGGGTAAGAAGCACAAGCTTATAGTAAGTTGTGTTGAGACCAGAGGCTATTTATTTTTAAAATTGGAACACGTTTCTCTGAATTTATAATACATTAAAATTCATTGGAAATATTATTCCTACACATATCTAAGTCAAATACATAATCTATCAAATGGTTTCTGGCATATATTTTCCTTTAAGACTTTTCTTCAGAGCATACCATGAAAATACATGAGATAAATGGGATTTATAAAAAGAGGCCTAGAGATTTTAGGGCTATATTATTTTAAATAAATAAAAGAGAAAGGAAATTTAATTTTAAAACATGTCACAAGACCTATCTTATTGTTATATATACAAAGTACACTTTAATAGATAATATACAGATAAGATTGTTTCTTTTAAATCAACATTTGTTGACAATGTTTTCCATTATCCTCTATTATTCTTATTAGTTGTGTCTTATTTTTATTCAATTTTTTTCTATTGTATTTGTTCTGAGAAATGAGTTTGGTTATAAGATTTTAAACAACAATATTATATCACAATATATATTCCAATTCAAATGTAATATTTTTCCAAGTTTACAATCAACTCTGTCTTTCCATAATTTAATTTATTGAAAATAAGAAGCACACTGGTAGTACATTTTAGTAATTTTGAAATACTTTAATAAAAGTAAAATTACATTTTCGCTTTGAGAAACATCTTTAAGAATAAAATTATTTTTTCATATTCATAGTCATAGATCATAAGATATTCACACTACAGTACATTTTTAGATTTGCATATATTTTTTAATAGAACATAAAAGAAATATCTAACTTCCCAATATCAGTGATGGTGCGAACATCAGAAAACTACCTTTGTTATCCTAAAGCAAGGTAGGTTGTGTTGAGAAAATATAATTACAGTCTTATTCCAACCCTGAAAACCTCTCTATGGAGGCAGAAGAGAAAAAAAAAAACTATTTTATTATTGAATAAGCATGAAACTAGAATGTGATGCACATCACAGCCAATCCACTAAAGAGAATGCAGACAGAAAGAAAGTTCATTCTTTTAATAGCCAAACTTGTACAACCTATTACATATACCTTTTTGTTGTGGGATCAGCATAGACTGAAATGTACTTACACAAACTTGGATGTTCTTACAGCACGTAGGCTATATGGTATAGCCTATTGCTCCTAGGTGACAAATTTGTACATGTTACTGAATGCTGTAGGCAACTATGACACAATTGTATTTGTGTATCTAAATATAGAAAAAGTACACAACACATTATAATCTTATGAGACCACCATTGTAATATGATCCATTGTTGAACAAAATGTTGTGATGCAGCCATGATTATGTAGGCCTTTCAGTAATTATTCTATCTTCCTAAATAGCCTTTCTCAGTTTTGCAATTCAGTAACATCCACGGTCATCATCTAACATAAAAGTCTTTGGTGGGTGCAGTAGCTCACGCCTGTAACCTCAGCACTTTGGGAGGCCAAGGAAGGTGGATCAAAAGGTCAGGGGTTCAAAACCAGCCTGGCCAACATGGTGAAACCACGTCTCTAATAAAAATACAAAAGTTAGCCGGGTATAGTAGCGGACACCTGTAATCCCAGCTACTAGGGAGACTGAGGCAGGAAAATTGCTTGAACCTGGGAGAGGGAGGTTGCAGTGAGCCAAAATCATACCATTGCACTCTAACCAGGGAGACAAAAGCAGGACTCTGTCTCAAAAAAGAAAAAAAAGTTGTATTATGAGATATATACTGAAAGGCACAGATTAAACTTTGAATGTTTAATGTATATGGCTATAATTATTTTAAGTCTTGAAGACAAACCTATCCTATGGGTATTTTTTTTTGGCATGGGATCTAAATCAATAATTATACATTATAATAGTCAAGAAAATATTAATAAGTAACAGAAATTCACTTTCATTTATCAATCTATAATTAGATGGGAGAGAGGTTACATCATAAAGTTAATTAAGTAACAATAGATCTGTTTTTTCTAGTCTCTATCTTACAATGCCAAGTTTCTATTTTTCTATTAACTGGAATTTTTATGCTTCCAATTAAATCAATTAATATTTTTTCATTTTACAAGTAGGGCTTGTCTTAGTCTATTGTGTGTTAATAACAGCAGAATACTGTAGATGGGGCAACTTATGAAGAAAACTATTTCTTACATTTCTAGAGACTGGGAAGTTTAAGGTTGAGAAGCTATACCTGGTGAGGTCATCTTGCTGTATCATAACATGGTGAAAGGCACCAAATGGCTCAGATTACTCCTCTCCTTCTTATAAGGCCAGTAATCTCATCACGGAGGCCCTACTCTTATAAACTCATACATTACTAACTACATCCCAAAGACCCTACCTCAAAATACCTACAACACATAAATTTGGGAATTAAATTTCTGACACATGGAATTTGGGGGACACATTCAAACCATAGCAAGACTTGAATACCTGGATGCATATTAGTTTTACTTTGTTATGAACAGTTATTAATAAAGATGGTCTCACTTCTACTGTTAATAATACACTGTTAGTTTTACAATTCCAGATCCTGTTTCTGCTGGGAGGACAATTTGGAGCTAATTGGAAAATGAGATTGTGAGAACCATTACTGGGAGTACAGAAAGAAAAGGTAATGCAACAAATTAACTTTTGATTCCCAGTAAAATGTGATTCTAAATGTAGTCATAATAACCTTACTGGAAATAAGAGAGCAAGACCATCTAGGAGACATGTAATATGTTCTCTAGAGTCCTCTTCATTTGAATTCAATACCAAGATCAGTTACTCTTGAAAACTTAAATTTCAAGGCCTTTGTGAGAACCACAGTCAAGTCTTCCCCCGGTGTTGTCTCCTCATGGGAAGCAGGACTCCAGCTGAGTTGTTTTTCTTTTGTTTTGGTTTTTGTCTTTGTTTTATTTTGTTTCTCTCTCTAATAGCTGAATGAGTTATCGGCAGCACTTGAAAGCCTTCTTTCCAACATAGTAACTGTATTTCCTTTCTGGAATATCTTTATGTAGATGAAATGACCTGGTCTACAGAGATAGCCAATTTCCACTGTCATATCCTTCCAGATCCTGTTGGTTTTAAGTTTCTGTGTTTCTAGGGAAGATATAAACCCTTTTAGACATTGGAAATGGTTAGAAGAGAATTTGCTTATATCAGGCACCGGCCATGTTCTGAAACCCAAATTCATGGGCCTGCCAAATGTAGGTTCAAAGAGAAGGTTCTGTGCTTGAATGCAGAGGCAGCAGAAACAAGAGTAATGATAAAACTCTGGAGATGTTAACCCATTACATAGCTGAATCTTAGCTAATTGTGTTTTTAAATTTGAATTATCTCCTCTATTTGTCTGGAGGACTGAGGAATATAAGGCATATGATAGGCATGGAAATAAGCACACATCTGCATAAATCTTAGGCAACAGCACAAATAAAATAACTTTCTGTGTCTGATTCAAATACTCTGATATCCCAAAAGTTAGAACTAAGTTTTTTAAGAGAGTCTTTACCATTGTCTGAAAATTACTTTTTATGTTTTGCTTCATTTTTTTTTTTTTGAAGAGGGTAAGGCCTCAGGCTCTCCAAACATCATACCCGCAATAAGCAGACAAAACTCTTACCTTTTACATGTAGTTTTGTGCAGTTCAACTACCAAAAGATTCCTAGTAGTTATTCAGGCAGCATTTCCTGTGGTTTCTTAGGCATAGCATATAAATGATTCTGCTAACAAATATCAAATGTCTGTAATATGTTTTGAATTAAAAAAATTTTTTATATGCAGACTCAGAGTCTAGTGACTTTAAAATTCATCTTTTCTTCAGATGATTTGTTGATGACAACACTAACCAAAGCAAATAAAGGTTTTGATATAGGAATTATTATGTTAGGTCATTCCCATTGTCCAGTTAAATTTCTTTTTTTCTTTTTTTTTTGGACTTATTATTTCTGTCTCACCAAAGTTTTCTATGCTTTGAATAACGTCTCTCCAACATCTACTGCACCTCCAATCTTTGGTAGCCAGCATTCTACTGTTTGCTTCTAATAGATCAACTTCTTTAGATTTCACTTATAAGGGAGAGAAATAGCGTAATGTCCTCCAAGCTCATACAGGTTGTCACAAATTACAAAATTTTCTCAATGTTTAAGACTGAATAGTGCTATATGGCACACACAGAAACACACACACACACACACATGCAGATACCAGATTTTTTTTTTCCATTCACCTGTAGAAGGACATGTTGGCTGATTCCATATGTTGGCTATTGTGAATAATGCTGCAGTGAAAATGTGGGAGTACAGATATCTGCTCAAAATGATGATTTCGATTCCTTTGGATATATCCCCAGAAGTGGAATTTCTGGACCACATGGTAGCTCTATTTTTAATTTTTTGAGAAACCTTTATACTGTTTTCCAAAATGGCTGTACAAATTTATATTCTTACCTGACAGGGTGCAAGGATTCCATTTTTCTCCTCACCAACTTATATTTTATTTTAATAATACCCATTCTAACAAATGTAAGGTGATATCTCTTATAGGAGCAAAGGAAAAAGTTTCCTTCCCCCTCTGAAAGTTCACCGAAAGTCAACTAACTAAAGGTAAATTAAAGGAGGAAAGGCGTGCCAATTTTATTTCCTTGTGTATAGCATGAGGAACTCTCAGAAGAATGATTACTCAAAAACCCAATGGGGAACAGATGAGTTCTTTGTTTTTTTAATAGAGGAAAGGGAGTTGGGAAAATGTGGATGATTTTAAGGAGGATAATAAATTTTAGAGGACTCAATGTGTTTGGAAAACGTACAGTGCCCTAGGACAAAGTCTGCTGGGGCTGCAGAGCAGACAATGGTTTGCCAAAAAGTCTGTCCAGGTGAGTTGACAGACTTGAAGTTTTCTTCCTAAGATAATGGTTCAATTAATGAAAACTCAGGGAAGGGACCAAAAGTAATTGTTTTCCTCTTTGGTGGTATGATCTTTAGTCACATAACAAAGTGTCAGAATAGAGCTTCTTCCAGCCTCTGCTGGTCTCCAAGGGCCATTCATTTAAAATAATCAGTAGATTATGGTGCTATATTTGGGGGTAAAATTCCCTGGTCTCCTTCACTCCTAGTAGTTTTAATTTGCATTTCTTTGATGACTAGTGATGTTGAGCATTTTAAACTTGTTGACCATTTATATGTCTTCTTTTGAGGAATGCTTATTCAGATCTTTAGACCATTTTAAAAATCAGATTATTTGTTTTATTACTAATTTGAATTACAAAATATATTTTCGATATTAACTCCTTCTTAGACATGTAGTTTATAAGGACTTGCTTCCATCCATAGATTATCTTTTCACTCTTTTGATTGTTTCCTTTACAGTTCAGAAGCTCTTTAATTTGATTTGGTCTCATTTGTCCATTTTTACTTTTTGTTGTCTATAATTTTGGAATAGGGCAAGTTTCTTTGAACCTCTTGTATAACGTATTTGTTTATTTCCTTTTGTGAAACATATTTTTGAACATTAAAAAATGTTTCAGACTGAATTGGAAACCAGCAGAATGAGAAAAAAATTTTGCAATCTACCCAACCATCTGACAAAGGGCTAATATCCAGAATCTACAAAGAACTAAAACAAATTTATAAGAAAAAAACAAACAAATCCATTCAAAAGTGAGTAAAAGACATGAACAGACACTTTTCAAAAGAAAACATATATGAAGCCAACAACCATATGAAAAAATGCTCATCATCACTGGTCATTAGAGAAATGCAATTCAAAACCACATTGAGATGCCGTCTCACACCAGTTAGAATGGCAATCATTAAAAAATCTGGAGACAACAGATGCTGGAAAGGATGTGGAGAAATGGGAACACTGTTACACTTTTGATGGGAGTGTAAATTAGTTCAACCATTGTGGCAGACAGTGTGACGATTCCTGAAGGATCTAGAAATAGAAATTCCATTTGACCCAGCAATCCCATTACTGGGTATATATCCAAAGGATATAAATCATTCTATTTGCACATGTATGTTCATTACGGCACTGTTTACAATAGCAAAGACCTGGAACCTACCTAAATACCCATCAGTGATAGGCTGGACAAAAAAATATGGCACATATACACCATGGAATACTATGCAGCCATAAAAATGAGCTCATGTTCTTTGTAGGGACATGGATGAATCTGGACACCATCGTTCTCAGCAAACTGACACAAGAACAGAAAACAAACACCACATGTCTTCACTCATAGGTGGGTGTTGAACAATGAGAACACATGGGTACAGGAAGGGGAATGTCACACACTGTTGTCTGTTGAGGGGTGGAGGGCTAGGGGAGGGACAGTGGAGGTTGGAGAGATTGGGGAGGGATAACGTTGGGAAAAATGCCTGATGTAGGTGACAGGGGGATGGAAACAGCAAACCTCCATGGCATGTGTGTACCTATGCAACAATCCTGCAAGATCTGCACATGTACCCTAGGACTTAAAATACAATAAAAAAAAATGTTTCTTAATGCAGTATAAGTGAAGTTTCTAAGTTCAGAGTCTTCTATGTTTTATCAACAGCTTTTGCAGCTCTGTCAGCAAAATGAATTATTATTTTAGAAGGCAATGGTAAAGTTCATAACAAATCAGCCATCAATTTCCTATGAGTTTTTTAGTTCTCATGGAAATGAATAACCTTTTTCTTTTTAATTTGTGTTGTTGCATGACAGACTCAAAACATATATATGCATATGTTTTGTACTATGAAAAGTACTATGAATATTTTTTTTGAAAAGTACTATGAATATTTTCAAAAGTGTACACTAATACATTTTAATTTCAGAACCAAAGAAAGGCATCTCTAGTATCTGTTATTAACTCCTCTGCTTATGGAGACTTAATTCTAGGCAAAACAGAAGAATCTATCATTTTTATGACAGGTCACTACAGCATGGGAAGCCTTAAATAGGACACTTATTTTCCATGTACATGACCCATAAGTAAACATTATTAAATATGCATTATGAGCATAAAAATCACATAAATCAGGTCAGACTTTTCAAAATTTGGAATCTCCAAAGACGGGAAAGAAAGAGGTTATAGTCAATTTCAGATTTTTATAAGCCTCTTCATTTTATAGGGACCAGACCCAAGGATCTGGAGAATTATGCAAATTAGATGTATTGTTCATGCTGCAACACCTGGAATCCATTCTCTACAATACTATGCTAAGCCCTAAAACTAAGTTTTTTTTTTTCTTTAATCTGCAAAATGGACTGCCACTTAGATATAAGACTTTATGGCTCATAGCTATCAACCAATGACCTCAATACTAGGCCTCAGTTGAGCAATGCTGCAATTTGTTCAGTGATGCCTTATGCAATTGTAACAAGGACATGGTATCAATTTTGCATCACTGTCTAGTTTCTAAGACTACCAGAAGCTGGTGGGAGACTTATTAACTTTTATTTTCATTTATGTTGTTTAGCTCTTTTAATGTTTAACTGAATACCTTTAAAATTGTATTTATGGTATTTTTATGTCTATATACATTATATAATTAAATCAAGCCAATTAACATATCCTGTAACTCACACATTTATTATTTCTTTGTATATATGTGGTGAGAATATTTGGGATCTGTTCTCTTAGCAATTTTTGTGTATATATCATTAACGATAGTCACTATGCTGTACAGTAGTGACCCAGAACGTATTATTCCTGTCTGACCAAAAGTTATTTGTAAGCCTGATTTATTTCAGTTAACATAATTTCCTCCAGGTTCATCCATGTTGTCACAGTTGACAGGATTTCCTTCTTACTAAGGGCTAAATAGTACTCCATTGTATACATGTATACATTCCACATTTTAAAAATCAATTTGTCTTTTCCTAGATACTTAGATAGGTTTCATATCTTAGCTATTGTGAATAAAGCTGCAATGAACATGGGAGAGCAGATATCCTTTTGACATATTGATTTCAATTCATTTGAAGCAGAAGTGGAACTGCTGGCTCATGCAGTAGTTCCATTTTTAATCTTACGAGAAACTTCTGTACTATTTTCCATAACAGCTGTACTAATTCATATCTCATCAACAGTGTAAAAGTGTCACCTTCTCAACATCTTGCCAATATTTGTAATCTTTGGTTTGAGTTCCTTAACTCCTCATCAGACATATAATTTACAAATATTTTCTCCAGTTTCATAGATTGTCTTTTTATTCTGTTGATTGTTTCCTTTGCTGGGCAGAGCCTTTTAGATGTATGAAGTATCATTTTTCCTATTTTCATTTTAGTTGCCTGTACTTCTGGGGTCAGATTCTGAAAATATTTCTAAGATCTATGTCAAAAAGCTTTTATCTTGTGCTTTCCTCTATAATTTTTGAGTGTCTAGTCTTACATGTAAGATTTAATCCATTTTAATTTGATTTTTGTATATGGTTTGAGGTAAGAATCCAATTTTATTCTTCTGAATGCAGATGTCCCGTGTTCTTAGCCCCACTTACTGAAGAGGCCGTCTTTTCCCAATGTGTGTTCTTGGCCTCTTAGAAGACCAGTTAACCATAAATGCCTAGATTTATTTCTAGTGTCTCTGTTCTATTACATTGAGCTATGTGCCTGTTTCATGCCACAGTCATATTGTTTTGATTACTAGAACTTAGCCATGTATTTTGAGATCAGGTAGTATGATCTAGTGTGACTAGCTAGTCACACTAGTTATTTGAGGTAAGTAGTGTAATCAACCTTTAAACTGATTTATTTGACTGTTCGGGGTATTCTCATATTTCCTCCACATTTTCCTTTTTTTTTTCTATTTCTGTGAAAATTGTCATTGGAATTTTAAAAGAGACTGCGTTAAATCTGTTGATCACTTTGAATAGTATGAACATTTTAACAATATTAATTATTTCAATCTTTTAATGTGAGGTTTTTAAAAGTTTGTGTCTTCCTTAATTTCTTTCATCAATATTTTATATGTTTTAGTATACAAATCATTCTCCTCCTTAGAAAAACTTATTTCTAAGTATTTTTTATGCTATTATAAATGAGGTCATTTTCTTAATTCATTTTTCAGTTTATTGTTACTATATAGCTACACTATTGATTGTGTGTATGTTAATTTTGTATCCTGCAGGTTTATTGATTTAGTTTATTATTTCTGACAGCTTTTCTGGTGTAGTCTTTAGGGTTTTCTCTATGTGAAGACTATACCATCTGCAAATATAGATCTTTTAATTTCTTTCATATTTGGATGTTTGTTATTTTTTTTCTTGCCTAATTGCTCTGGTTGGACTTCAAGCACCATGTTGAATAAAAGTGGTGAAACTGAGTAGCCTTATCTTCTTAATGATTTTAGGGGAATCTGATTATCACCATTGAGGAGGATGTTAGCTGTGAGCTTGTCATATACGGCCTTCATTGTGTTGAAGTACATCGCTTTTATACCTAATCTGTTGAGAGCTTTTATCATAAAATAATGTTGAATTTTTTCAAATGCTTCTTTATCTATTGAGATGATTTTATGGTTCCTGTTCTACATTCTGTGAACAGGGTATATAACGTTTGTTGATTTACATATAATGAAACATCCTTGCCTACCAGGAATATATGCCACTTGATCGTGGTGAATAAGTCTTTTTGCTGCTCAAGTAAATAAGAGAAGACACCAACAGATGAAAAAACATTCTAAGCTCATGGTTAGGAATAATCAATATCTTGAACATGGCCATACTGCCCAAAGTAATTTATGCATTCAGTGCTATCCTTATCAAGCTACCAATGACTTTCTTCACAGAATTGGAAAAAGCCACCTTAAACTTCATGTGGAAACAAAAAAAGAGCCCACATAGCCAAGACAATCCTCAGAAAATTAAAACAAAAACAAAAACACAAACAAAACAAACAAAAAAACAAACAAGCAAAAAACAATGCTGAAGGCATCATACCATCTGACTTCAAACTATATTACAAGGCTATTGTAATCAAAACAGCATGGTACTGGCACAAAAACAGAGATATAGACCAATGGAACGGAACAGAGTCCTCAGAAACTATGCCACACAACTACAACCATCTGATCTTTGACAAACCTGACAAAAACAAGCAACAGGTAAAGGATTCCCTATTTAATAAATGATGCTGAGAAAACTGGCTAGCCATATGCAGAAAGCTGAAACTGGATTGCTTCCTTACACCTTATACAAAACTTAACTCTAGATGGATTAAAGATTTAAACATGAGGCAAAACACCATAAAAACTCTAGAAGAAAACCTAGGCAATACCATTCGGGAAATAGGCATGGCCAAAGACTTCATGACTAAAACACCAAAAGCAATGGCAACAAAAGCCAAAATTGACAATCTAATTGACACTTAAGAAATTCTGCACAGCAAAAGAAACTATTAATAGAGTGAACCAGCAACCAACAGAATGGGAAAAAAATTTTTGCAATCTACCCATCTGACAAAGGGCTAATATCTAGAATCTATGGAGAACTTAAATATTTACAAGAAAAAAGTCAAACAACTCCATCAATAAGTGGTCAAATTATATGAACATACACTTCTCAAAAGAAGACATTTTTGCAGCCAACAAACATATTTTAAAAAGCCCCTCATCACTGGTCATTAGAGACATGCAAATCAAAACCGCATTGAGATACCATCTCACACCAATTATAATGACTATCACTAAAAACTTAGGAGACAACAGATGCTGGAGAGGATGTGGAGAAAAAGTAATGCTTTTACACTGTTAGTGGGAGTGTAAATTAGTTCAGCCATTGTGGAAGACTGTGGTGATTCCTCAAGGATCTAGAAATAGAAATACCATTTGACCCAGCAATCCCATTACTGGGTATATATGCAAAGGATCATAAATCATTCTATTATGAAGACTCATGCACCTGTATGTTTATTGTGGCACTGTTTACAATAGCAAAGACCTGGAACCAACCCAAATGCCCATCAATGATAAACTGGATAAAGAAAATGTGGCATGTACACACCATGGAATACTATGCAGCCATATAAAAGATGAGTTCATGTCCTTTGCAAGGACATGGATGAAACTAGAAACCATTATTCTCAGCAAAGTGACACAAGAACAGAAGAATAAAGGATGTTCTCACTCTTAAGTGAGTGTTGAACAATGAGAACACATGGACACAGGAAGGGGACCATCACACACCAGGCTCTAGGGTGTGGGGAGCTAGAACAGGAATAGGAGGAGGTGGGGAAATTGGAGAGGGATAGCATTAGGAGAAATACCTAATGTAGGTGACAGGGCAATGGATGAAGCAAACCACAACCATGACATGTGTTTACCTATGCAACAAACCTGTAAGATCTGCACATGTGCCCCAGAACTTAAAGTATAATATATATATATATATACATACACATACATACATACATATACATATTTAATAAGAAAAAAGTACTGTTGAATTCATATTTTCCTATTTTTTTTTTGTTGAGGATATTTGCACCAGTGCTTATCAGGGATACTGGCTAGCAAATTTTTTTCTTGTGATGTTCTTACCTGTGTTTGATATCAGGATAATGCAATCCTTATAAAATGAGTTTAAAAGTGCTGTCTCCTCTTAAAGTTTTCGGAAGAGTTTGAGAATAATTGGCATTAGTTCTCTAAATGTTTGGTAGAACTCAGCCATGAAACTATCAGATGCTGGGCTTTTTGTCATTATTTATTTTTTGTTCTGTTTGCTTGATTCAATTTCCTTAGTCATTAATGGTCCGTTCAGATTTTTTATTCCTTCATAATTCAGTTTGTACATTGCATGTGTTGTTTAGAAATGCATCCATTTCTTTTGGTTATACAATTTTTTGGCTTACGATTGTTCATTGATGTCTCTTACGATCCTTCATATTTCTGTGGTATAAGTTGTAATGTCTCCTTTTTATTTATGATTTTATTTATTCATCTATTCTTTCTTTTGACATTTTCTGTTTTATTTCAAGTCTTTTTTGTATTTATTACTATTCTAATTTTTGTATTCTTCTCCCTTCTACTAGGTTTAGTTTTTTTTTTTTTTTTTTTTTTTTTTTTTTTTTTTTTTTTTTTTTTTTTTTTTTTTTTTTTTTTTTTCCTTTGGGTAACATTAGGCTATTTGGTGATATTTTGTTTGTTTAATGTAGATATTTATCGCTATAAACTTACCCTAGGACAGAGTTTTCTACATATCATATGTGTATTAGTTTGTTTTTGCGCTGCTGATAAAGACATGCAAAACTGGGAACAAAAAGGTTTAATTGGACTTACAGTTCCAATTGATGGCAAGGTCTCAGAATCATGCCGGGAGGGAAAGGCACCTCTTACTGGTGGTGGCAAGGGAAATAATGAAGAAGAAGCAAAAGCAAAAACCTCTGATAAACCCGTCAGTTCTTGTGAGACTTATTCACTATCATGAGAATAGTATGGGAAAGACCGGTCCCCATGATTCTATTCTTTCCCACTGGGTTCCTCCCACAACATGTGGGAATTCTGGGAGGTACAATTCATGTTGAGATTTCGTTGGGGACGCAGCCAAACCACCTCAATATGTTTTGCTGTGTTAAGTTACTATTTTTATTTGTCTAAGTGATTTCTTCTTTGACCCAGTGGTTGTTCAGGAGAATGACAATTTTATATATTTTATAGTAGTGTGTATATTTGGTGGCTTTAATTTGTGTACAATGCTATGACTATGATAACAGACTATTACTCTTCTTATAAAGATGAAGAGGCAGAAATACTAAATTATTTGCATTATATCAAAAATAGTTATTGGTAGATATTATAATTTTTCGAGCTGTAAGATGTATAGAAATCATCAGGATATAAGTTGTTTACCCACAAATATTCATGTTGCATATATCTTATGTACATAAATGAAGATATTCATGGATGACCATGAGTATAATGATGAAGATATTTTAAAAAGAATCTTGAGCACCCTGGCTCACACCAGTAATCCCAGCACTTTGGGGAGGCCAAGGCAGACAGATCACTTGAGATCAGCAGTTTGAGACCAGGCAGGCCAACATGGTGAAACCCTATCTCTACTAAATAACAAAAATTAGCTGGCCATGGTGGTGTGTGCTTGTAATCCCAGCTAGTAAGGAGGCTGAGACAGGAGAATTGCTTGAAACTGGGAGCTGAAGGTTGCAGTGAACTGAGATTTTGCCATTGCACTCCAGCCTGGGTAATGGAGTGAGACTGTGTCTCAAAAAATATATATATTAATAATCTTATTACTCATTTTTCTTTAAGCTTTATGACATTTTTCTCTCAAACTAAAATCAAAATTAAAAATAATGTATGCTTATTTTTAGCGGTATTGAACTAAGTTGCACTTTAAAATGCAACTTTCTCATGTTTTTTTCTTAACATAACACTTATTTTTTACTTTAGCTCCAATGGTGCGATAAAGAAATATTTTGTCTTACTAACAGAATTTTGCAACAAAAACCAAACTAGTTAGAAAATATTTGTCAATAAATAGACACTATTCGTTGTGACTGATTTAAAACCTGGGACAGATGAACCTCTCCTTGGGTTTGTTCTTCACAAGTCTTCACCGATTACAATCCCCAAAATACTTCACAGTTCATCATTATCATTTCTTTTGGGATTCATTGTTCAGTGCTGACATAGCATTGCTTCAGTGACTAACGTGGTTTATGCTCCAGGGAAGCACTTCACAAGTTTTGCCTTAACTTCTCTAACAATTGCATCTCAAGGTCATAAGAGTTGTGGATTTCTTTCTTCTTAATATTGATGGACAGTGCTTTATGGAGAGACTGAAGCATTTGGGAAAAATACCCAGAGACTTAATGAACTTGTAAGGTCCTCCTCTCTGGTACCCAGAATGAAATACGTTCTTGTATAGCAAATGTAATTTTTCAATAGCTTAAATTATCCATTTGCTTGTTTATCTTCCAATTTGAGATTTTGGATAAATCCATGATTTGTCGTTGGTTTTACAATTGTACACAATCACTAATGAATTCTTTTGGTATTAAATTATTCCTATAACTACTAAATTTATATGTCTACTGGGACAGCATGCATGAATAATATATATTTTTATATTGAATATTAGAACTGCGAGTTGTTTTATTCTTATATACAAAGAAATGTAATTTAAAAATAATTATAAATATCAGCTATATTACTTTATTTTAAATATTTATTGATTATAATATATATTATGGTTTTAGCTTATTTTTTGCATTTAAAAATATATATAAATAATGTATATTTTTATATTTAATTTGTTGTTTTAAAAAATATTTTCAAACTGTATAAAATTTTAAAATTCTATGGATAATTGGGATGAAATGTGAGAGGAATTATGATGTATATAGAAAATATAAACAGAAAAACAAAAAGTGTAGGTATGAAGATCAAAAAGTAAAGAAGAAAATCTTCTAATAAAGTTCTATTTACATCTTTAAAAACCAGTGAGAGGGTGAATAGCATAATATTTGGCCTTTACACAATACATGAACAGAGCATTACAAATTTCATAATGTAATTAATAATGAAAGCCATAAAAATGAGCAAGAAAGTTATTCCTGTCAAATCCCCAACATGAAGTCGTCAGATATTCTCCATAAAACATCATTTTCTATTATTTAGGAGCTCTGATTGCTAATAAAATAATTACAGTATCAAATAATATTTTATATCATATATACCTCAAAAGTAGTGGATGCGTTTATGCCCTGTGCATTAGAATATAATATAATATTGATTAACTTGATATTTTTGTTGAGAAAGTAGGAAACTATGAAGTGTTGCTCTATTCCTTGTTCAAAGTGATACACTTTTTACATAAAAAAATGGTTAAACTCGAAAGACTTATGTAAATCTCCAACAGTGTTATTATATCAGTTGTGGATTATTCCAATAGAAAGGAAAATGTTTTTAAAAATGAGAATAAATACGGTTAAGTCACAGTAGAAAGACATAGTTATTAGAAAACCTAATTTACATGAAGAAAAAATAAAACCGTAATAATTAGTCATACTGTCATTCGCTGGGATAGTCTTGGATGTCACATGTAAGTTCAAAGTTGCTTTTGTTCTTGAGTCACTTTTATCAATAGGCTGTGTGTAATGGCAATTATTTAACCAATTAAACTCACCATACCCAAGTTCTATGTCTGAGTTAAGGTCTAATAATCTTAGCTGCTCTACAATTACCCTTCAGTAAATAAAGAAATTTATCAACTAGGAATTTAAAAACAAACAAACAAAAACCAATACTTATTTTAAGTTGAAATATACAAGATAATTAACAAACATTTTAAATTCATTATTTGATTTTATGTGCATTCTGATAGTTTTTTAAGATGTTTGTACATTTTAAATATGAAATTTATGTCTGAGTTAATGTATTTGTCCTCATGGGCTTAGTAAGACCTTAGGTTTTAAATAACAACTACTTTCTTAAGTGCTTACAATGTTAGCTCTATTTAATTGTATTTATATTTCTAAAAAGTCAAAATAATTTGATAAATTATAGATAGGATTAGATATAGTTTTAAAAAAATTTACATATATTAGATATATTACCTGATTGAATATTTATCCAATTGCATGTTAAAAAATGATTGAATTTGTATGCACAAATTACTTAAATGTATGATTCTTTTACAGAAGTGATTTTTGAAATTAGAAGATTAAGAAAAAGTTTCTAAGCCTGGCATTGTGGTGTGCTAGTAATCCCAGCTACTACTTGGGAGGCTAATGCAGAATAATCCCTTTAGCCCAGGAGTTTGAATCCAGACTGGGCAACATAGCAAAACTCTTTCTCCAAAAAAAAAAAAAAAAAAAAGAAAACAGTTTTGCAATTGATAAACTTATCATATGTAGAATTGATAAATAAGAATAAATAAGAATGTGTCCCCTCAGAATGCAAATTAGTTCAGCCATTGTGGAAGACTGTGGTGAAGATCTAGAACCAGAAATCTGATTACTGGGAACATATAAAACAAATATAAACCATTTTATTACAAAGATACATGCATGTCCATGTTCACTGTAGCACTATTTACAATAGCAAGGACATGGAATCAACCTAAATGCTCATCAATGATAAGACTAGATTAAAAAAAATGGTGGCACATATACACCATGGAAAACTGTGCAGCCATAAAAGGAATGAGTTCATGTATTTGCAGGAACACAGATGGACCTGGATGCCATTATCCTCAGGAAACTAATACAAAACCAAAAAAACAAACATCATGTGTTCTAATTTATAAGTGGGAGATAAACAATGAGAGCACATGGACACAGGGAGGGGAACAACACACACTGGGGCTTATTGGGCGATGGGTAGGAGGGAGAGCATCAGAAAAAATAACTAATGCAGGCTGGGCTTACCACCTAGGTGATGGGTTGATAGGTGCAGAAAACCACCATAGCATACTTTTACCTATGTAATAAACCTGTACATCCTGCACACGTGCCTCAGGACTTATAATTAAAATTTAAAAAAAATGTATCCCCTCAGACATTAAAACTTTAGTGTGCATAGATATTTAATAGATGCAACCAGTTTAAAATTAAAATTAAAAAAATGTATTCCCTCAGACATTAAAACTCTATTGTACATAGATACTAATAGATATAACCGGTATGTCAGGACAGTTACTAATACAGGAGTTGTAACAATTAATTTTTTTCCCTTATCCATTGAAGAGCATCTTTTCATTCCCTGAGCATATTTTTTTGTTTGTTATTTCTTCCTATGTCAGACAGATTATGTCTTTGAGTTTTATGACAGCTATCTTGGAGAATGGGTTAAAGGGGACATAATAGAATTGCAAAGTAAAGATGCAAGATGAGAAAAACATTAAGGGGCTGGATTTGGTGGCTCACACCTGTAATTCCAGCACTGTGGGAGGCCGAGGAGGGTGATCAATCACTTGAGTTCAAGAGTTGGACACCAGCCTGGGCAGTATGTTGAACCCGTCTCTACAAAAAACATAAACTAATTAGTGGAGCATAGTGGTCTGCATCTGTGGTCACAGCTACTTAGAAGGCTGAAGTGGGATGATCTCTTGAGCCTGGAAGGCATAGTTTACAGATTGCACCACTGTATTCAAACCTGAGTAACAGGATGAGACCCTATATCAAAAAAGAAAAAAATCATTCAAATAAATAACCAAATGAGGAACCTTAAAG
>NW_016107362.1:5739996-5772783 GCF_001604975.1 Cebus imitator
AAAAAAAAAAAAAAAAAAAAAAAAAAAAAAAAAAAGAAGAAGAAGAAAGAGCTTATGCAGTAACTTTTGATGGGTTTTGAGAGAGTGCTCCTCAGAAGCATCTCTGAAATATGATGAAAGTTGATTTTTTTAAGATAAAGGAGTTTCAAAGTTTTTGATATATTTCTTTTAGAACATTTGACACACATACATATAACAAGTTATATTAAAATTACATATGGCTTCCTGGACAATTTTTTTAGCTACATAATTGCTGACCCTGTGGATCATATTTTCAGTAGATTACAATGAAATCTTTATGGATGAATCAGAACATCGCTCTGGTTTTGTATCCCTGGGGATCTGGGAGTAGTAGAAAGATAATGCCAGGAAGAAAAGTTGACTGCCTCAGCTCCAAGCTACCTCCCTCATCTCTCAGTTATGCTAGAAACTTGGGGGTTTCTATATCTTGTCCCAATACTCAGAAACTAATTATTTCAGTTTCTGTCTATATGTAAGAATATTGATCTCCTGTTGGTATCCTAGGCCTCACTATTTTCTTTGTATTCTATTTTCTTGCATTTCCTTAATTAGCTTCTATATAAAATGTAAAATTTAAGTGCATATTTATTACAAAAATAGTTCTGAAGAAATGTGGCTATTACAGAAGTAAATTGCAAATCAATTCATAGGTTGTTTCTTAAGCTGCCAAAAAGTAATTAGCTATTAGTTCATATGACACTATGTAAAATTTTTGTTACATGAGAACTATAACATAATGTGAGGAAGATAGATAGATAGATAGATAGATAGATAGATAGATACACACACACATCTATCTAGACATCAAAGAAACACACAAAGACATTTTCAAGATCATAACACAAAGACTTTTTGAGAATTTTGACAGAGTTTAGAAAGCATATAAATCTTAAATTATTTTAACATTGCCTGTAACTTGCAACTTGTCTGTTTCCTTGGAAGTAAGTTGTCCCTGTCACTATATTGCTGCTCATTAGAAAAAACATAAATAGTTCTGGAAACACCCATCAAATCGGTACAAATCTAAATTATATATATAGTTAAAATTGAGGGACAGCACTTAAGTCATTTGTTATTATTTAATATATTTAGTGTGTACTCTTTTTGTGTTTGTTTTGTTTTTATTTAATACAAAGAAAAATAATTAACAACAGAAACAGAGAGGGTAAATTGTTTTAAATCTGAGAGATACATGTTAATGAAAGCCAGATGCAAAAACAAGCAATTCAAAATGAAAATTTCCAGTGTAAAAAATGCATTTGGAAAATCAGGAGTAATCAGATGAATAAGGAGGTGCCATACAGATACATGAAAAAAAGAAAAGGTGATTGATTATAAGCAAGCCCAACGGCATACTGCCTGTGTATGAGTGTGTGTGTGTGTGTGTTTAGTGTGTGTGTGTGTGTGTGTGTGTGTGTGTGTGTGTTTATGTGTGTGTGCGTGTATGCAACAATTTAGGCTGAATCACTACAACAAAAGTTTGAAAAATAGAGTGGCCAACAGAACACACACATAAACAGCATACATATACTGTGTATCACTTTGGTTTAGGGATATATGCTAGGTTGAAACTTTTCGGAACTCAAGATCTTTCTATTCAATTGTTACATTATCCATAGAGTTCACCTTTTTTTCTATAATCAGTGATGACTCACTGTTACTTTAGCATTCCAAATTTTTTTTCAAAAGCTTGGACCCCAAATTGCAAGTATTACCTGTGCTTATAACTCATTAGCCAGAATCTTGTGATATGGCCATTCATGCCTTCAAGAGAAGCTGGGAAATTAGCATGTTGGCATATCAACAAAGTGCCATGGAAATCTTTAATTACTATAGAAGAAGGCAGTGAGGATGTTTGGAGAACAACTAGCAGCCTGTCTCTGTGAAATGGTTCCTCAGGAATGCTGTGACTTACAGTGTTATTTGGATGCTACTTTCCAGAAAGTATGATAGAAATATAAATGCAAGACCCATAAAAATATATTATATTCTAATTCTAATTCTATGCATTTATTGTACAGAAAATAATAAGAATAGAAAATTTTAGAAAGAGATTAGTAAGATCTTTTTTCTCTTTTAATTTTTATTATTATTTTTATTCTCATAATTTTTTTTTTATTTTTCTTCAACTTTTAAGTTCTGGGGTACATTCAACTTTTAAGTTCTAGGTCACATGTACAGAATATGCAGGTTTGTTACCTTCATAGGTCAATGTGTGCTATAGTGGTTTGCTGCACAGATCAATCAATCATTTAGGTATTAAGCCCAACATCCATTAGCTATTCTCCCTGATGTTTTCCCTGCCCCTGTTGGGTGCCCCCGCATCAGGCTCCAGTGCGTGTTGTTCACCCCCACCCATATGTTCTCATCATTCAGCTCCCACTTACAAAGGAGAAGATGTGGTATTTGGTTTTATATTCCTACATTAGTTTCCTGAGGATAACAGCTCCCAGCTCCATTCACTGCAAAGTACGTGATCTCATGCCTTTTTATGGCTGCATAGTATTCCATGGTAAATGTACCACATTTTCTTTATCCATTCTATCATTGATGAGCATTTGGGTTGGTTCCATGTTTTTGCTATTGTGAATAGTGTTGTAGTGAACATACATGTGCATGTTTCTTTACAACAGAATGATTTATATTCCTTGGGTATATACCCAATAGTGGGATTGCTGGGTCAAATAGTATTTCTGCCTCTAGAACTTTTAGGAATCACCACCCTGTCTTCGACAATGGTTGAACTGATTTACACTCCCACCAACAGTGTAAAAGTGTTCTTTTTTCTCCACAGCCTGCCAGCATCTGTTGTTTCTGGACTGTTTAATATTTGCCATTCTTTCTAGAGTGAGATAGTATCTCATTGTAGTTTTGATTTGCATTTCTCTAATGATCAGTGATGTTGAGCTTCTTTTGAGAGGTGTCTCTGCATGTCATTTGCCAACTTTTTAATGGGGTTGTTTATTTTCTTGTAAATTTGTTTAAGTTCCCTGTAGACTAGATATTAGGCCTTTGTCAGATGGATAGATTACAAAAATTTTCTCATTCTGTAGGTAGTCTGTTCACTCTGATGATAGTTTCTTTTGCTGTGCAGAATCTCTTTAGTTAATTAGATCCCATTTGTCAATTTTTGCTTTTGTTGCAATTGCTTTCATAACATCTTTAGTGAAGGATTGGAAGCAATCAGACATCTAACAAAAGAGTATTCATGTGTTACCAAGTATATGATAGGAAGTCAGTATACTGTTGTGGAAGATTTTTAGTATGTTATATTATATGGACCATTATGGAATTATTGAGCATTCTGTCTGATGACTTCAACCACTTCAATATTTTCCTTGAACCTGTTTCCTGAGTTTTTTTTTTAATTTGAGGATTAATTATGTTTATGAGCTTCAAAATCTGACAAAAGCTGTATACATATGAATCACAAGAATTCAATCATTTAACAAAACTAAGAATGATGTAATGTTGAGAGAAAATATTTTTAAATGAAGGATCAGTTTTAGTTGAATTATTTACATAATGCATAGAATATGAGAGTAAAGGAAATACACACACACGCACACACACACACACACACACCCCTATATACAAAATACAAATTACAGTAATTTTAGGCCATTGGTTCTAAGAAATACATAAAAAACTTAAAATGGTGTTAGGTTCAGATTATTGGCTCCAGGTAGCGAGATTATGTGTAACTGATTTTCTTTTATCATCTCCTAAACTTACCAAATAATATTATTTGAATAATATAAAATAAGCTTCTTATTATGAGGGAAGTGTCCCAGGTGGCCAACTAGAAGCAGCTAGCATGTGTTGCCCTCTGAGAGAGGAACAGAAGGGGCGAGTAAATACTATACCTTCAACTGAAGCATCCAGGTACTCACATTGGGACTAGTCAAGAAAACAACTTGACCCATGGAGATTGAAGTAACCACCTGCGAGCAACATGGAGCCCTGGGAACCTCCCCTGCCCTGGGAAGTGGTGAGTGAAGGAGCGTTCTTGGGAAACCACACTTCTCACATTAATCTTTGCAACCCTTCAGTCAGGAGATCTTCTTGTGAACCTACTCACCAGGGCTCTTGCTCTGAAATACAGAGTTATATGGAATCTCGACAGAGCAGTCACTCAGGCATGTGTGGAAACCTTGAACCTTTAGACACTTGGTCTTTCCAGCAAAAGGAGCTGCAGCTCCAGCAAAGTGGGAGGTTAGACTCCTGTACATACCCTTAGGAAAGAGGCTGAATCCAGGCAGTGGAGCAACAACAGCTTAGAGGTCCAGCCAGTCACCAGTAGTGGGGTTGCACCTCCCTAAGAAGGAGCTCCTCTGGAGAGAGGCAGGTGACCATCTTTGCTGTTTGGGCACCTTAGCCAAACCAGCCTTCTGGCTTTGGGATTTGGGGATTCCCAGCAGTCTCTGGGCAGAAGTGTTTCCCCAGCAACGCACAGCTGCTTTACCAAAATGTGGTCAGACTGCTTCTTTAAGTGGATACCCAATTCCATTCCTCCCCACTGGGTGAGATATCCCAACTGGGTTTTCCAGCTACCTTCTATAGGTGCCTTTGGGCTGGCAACAGGCCAGCTGGGACAAAGTTCTCAGAGGGAGGGACAGGCTGCAATATTTGCTTTTTCACAGTCTTCACTGGTGACAGCTCCAGATAGTAGAAAACACAAGTGATTAGGGACTGGAGCAGACCCTGAGCATACTGCAGCAGCCCTGTCTAAGAGTGGCCAGACTGTGACAGGGGTGTCCATTCCCATATCTCCTTACTGGGCAGGTCCTCCAGGCCTGGACCTACAGGCACCCCCCACCAGAGCTATTGAGCCAGTAGGAACTTGACAGTTCCCTGGACAGAGCCTTCAGGGGCAACTGAAAGACTCTCTGTCACTGCCTCTGCAGGGGATCTGCCCTTGCCACCTTCAGACTAATAAAGGAGAAAAGGTCCTAAATGCCTTACACATACTTCCAATGAGCTGTAGTAAACCCAAGGAGAGAAGGCCAGTCCATCTCCCACGGGTCCCGCATACTCCCTACTGCTTATTACCAGACAGGGAATGCCTGGCGTTGGTCCATAGCACAGACCCTCTATCCTGGACTGATTGCAGTGAGTGATTTCTGACCTGCATCTCTCTGGGGTGGAACCCTGAGGAGACAAGCAAATGATCCTCTTCCACAACCACTACTAAGATCTTTTCCTCTGCTGCCTCCAAACATAAACACTGAGAACAACTTAGAGCTGCAATGGGCATCCCAGGAGTACCAAGTTGTGAACTATAGGCAGCATTCAAGGAGGATAGGAGCCCACACTTTCAGGGCACTGAGAGAGAACACAGCTGGAACTGTGAGGAAACCTAGGGAGCCAAATAACCAAGCAAGAGTTTACCAACTTAGCAATAAGCCCAAGTGCCCCCTGCTGGATTACACCCAAAGCTTCAACAACCAAAATACCTCACTAATATACGCCTCTCTGAAACCAGAGACAGGAAGCCAGCTTCAAATAAAGACTCTGCACAAAGCCTTGGCCTAGTGAAAATATCCAGAAGAGTCCATTGACTGTACTCAATCTATACTTCAGTTAAAGGAACGCTCACATGAAGAGATGAGAAAAAAAAAATGCAAGAACTCTAGTAACTCAAATGCCCAGAGTGTTGTATGTCCTCCACATAACCGCACTAGTTCTCCAACCATAGTTCTTAACCAGGCAAAACTGGCTGGAATGACAGAACTAGAACTCAGAATATGGAGAGGAACAAAGATCATCAAGATTCAGGAAGAGAGCAAAACCCTATCAAAGGAAAATAAAAACCACAATAAAGAGACAGAGGAACTGAAGACAAAATAGCAGGTGTATAAAACAACCTAATGGGTCTAACAGATCTGAATAACACAATACAAGAATTTCTGAAAGCAATTACAAGTATTAACAGCAGAATAAGCCAAGCTGAGGGAGGAATCTCAGAACTTAAAGATTGGTTTTCTGAAATAAGACAGTCAGACAAAATAAAGACAAAAGAATAAAAAGGAATGAACAAAATTTTTGTGAAATATGGTATTATATAAGGAGGCCACGTTTACCAATCATTGGCATCCCTGAATGGGAGAGGGGGGAAACAAACAACTTGGAAAACACTTTAGGATATCTTCCATGAAAACTTCCCCAAACTTGCTAGAGAGGCCAACACTCAAATTCAAGAAATACAGAGAACTTCTGCCAGATTCTACACAAGAAGATAATCCCTAAAACATATAATCATCAGATTTTCCAGGGTTGAAATGAAAGAAAGAATGTTAAAGGCAACTAGAGAGGAATGGCAGGTCACCTACAAAGGGAACCCCATCAGGTTCACAGTGAGGTTGTAGAGAAAAGGGAACACTTATACACTGTTTGTGAGAGTATACATGCGTTCAACCATTGTGGAAAGCAATATGGCAGTATAGCAATTCCTCAAAGGGCGAAAAGCAGAACTACCATTCAACTCAGCATTCCTATTGCTGTATTATGTTGTATTATATTACTGGTACTCAGTAATCCTACTGAATATTAACCCAGAGGAATATAAATCATTCTACCATAAAGACACATATATTTGAATGCTCATTGCAGCACTATTCACAATAGCAAAGATACGGAATGAACCTAAATGGCCGTCAATGACAGATTGGATAAAGAAAATGTTGTACATATACATCATGGGTGGAATACTCTGCAGCCATAAAAAAGAATGAGATCATGTCTTTTATGGAGGGAGCTGGAGGCTATTACCCTTAACAAACTAATGCAGAAACAGAAAATCAAATACTGCATGTTCTCAACTTATAAATGGGAGCTAAATGATAACAACTTATGAACACAAAAGAGGAAACAACAGACACTGAGGTCTACTTGACAAGGGAGGGTGGGAGGAGGGAGAGAAGCAGAAAAATTTAACTATTTGGTACTGGGCTTAATACCTGGGTGATGAAATAATATGTACAAAAAAACCCCCGTGACACATGTTTAGCTATGCAGCAAACCTTCACATCTACCCCCAAACTTAAAATAAAAGTTAAAAAATTATGTAAGAATCTCAGATATTTGTTATTAATAATTATTTATTCTTTTATATTAGAGGCTTCCTCCAGTTCTTTGGCTTAATTTGATATTTATGGCCATTGTTGATTGTAATATTTAGGAATAATTTCTAAGAACATGAAATGCTTATATTATGGTGCTTAAAAAATAGAGAATTAAAACATTTTATACACTGTATAAAATACAATTATAAAGAGAAAGAAGAGTAAATAAAAATACACCAGTCTTTTAAGAAAATAAATAATCTTGAGGAAACCAGGCAAGATGGTCAACCAGGCCTAGCCAGAAAACACCTCCTCCACCAAGAATAACCAAAATACCAAATAAACCATCACACCTCCAACAGATCTTTGGAGAAAAAAGACTGAAAACCAATAAAGGTGACACAGGTGCTGAGGTTGAGGAGAGAATAAGCTGGGAAACCTGCTTGGAGTCACAGGGGCACTAGGACGGGCCCCCAGTTCCTGAACTAAACCCAAAGAAGGAGTAAGTGAGAAAACCTGGAGTAATACTATCCCCATGGACCTCTAGTATGCTAGCTATAGGATAAGCTCCCATAACCAATAGTCCTTTGTACTTGCGGGGGGAGCTTCCTGGAAAGTGGGCAAATGAACAGCTTGAGCCCACATAGAGCCCAGAGGGTTTCGTGGGCAGTACAGATTTGGCAAAACACAAGCATAACGTCCATCCCCCAAGCCTCTCCATGTTGAACTGAGTGGTTGAAGCTCCTGTTGTCTGCTGAGCTTGGAGGGAACAGGGTTGTCATTTCTATGGGACTGAAGCATATCTGATCCACATGGGCCGTTGCCTGCTGGTTCCTTCCAAGACCACCTACCTTTTGACTCCCACAGTATGGTGCCTACAGCACAGCCTTCACTGCCCTATCTGTGTCTTCTTAGCACTGTGAGAGTAGTTTACCCCTCAGCACAGCCAGTGCTCAACCTTGAGTGTCCAGAGGACAAATCCACAGGCCTTGTCTCAATGCCTCAGGATTAAAGTACACGAGCCAGGGTTACCTAGTTGAGATCTGTAGCTTGAATATGAGCAGGGAAGGAGTCCTTACTCTCAGAACACAGGCAAGAGTACGGTGTGAGTTTGTGTGCCAACAGGGGAGCTGGGCATTCCTCCCTTTACACAATAAGTTCTGGGAAGTGAAGGCCTGATAGCCAGTCTCAGCTTCTTTTCCAGGGGTCCCTGTGACCCAGAACACCGGGACTGGCTTAGCAATCTGGGTGAAGAAGGCTGAGGACCAGCCTAGACAGTCGGGCCTGCTTCCAGTGTGCATGCCAAAGGGAGACCCTCTAGATTGTGGGAGCACAAGCTGGGCAGGCCCACAGCTGTCTTATACAAGTTGCACATCCACAGTCCTGCTGCTCTGCCCTGGGATCCTCCACACTTGACCCACTGCCTCACCAAACCACCTGCAAACAATTCACCTCACAATTCACCCTTATACTAACAACCACAGGGTACCAGCAGGCCCCAGGGAGTTGTGGGTGTCCTATGACTTAACCCTCAGCTCTGAGTGCTCCTAAGGGAGGAGGGAGTGCAAGCTGCCAAAGCCTCCTTTGGAGCAAAGAAAATGCTAGCACAGAGCCAGCAGTTGAAGGGGATTTCACCAAGGACAGAGAATGAACTTGGAGGGAGAGTTATTTTTTACCCAACTGCCTCCCCTCCCCAGAGCACTGCTATGTCTGTACTGAAATACAAAAGGGGTGCATGACTAAGAGCCTATTTGCTTTCTCTTACTGTTAATCACCACCTACTGGACTGCAGCCTGAATTATAATGGGAGAAATTACTTCAGCAAGCAAAGCCTGTGAAACCCATTGCAGGAACCCACCTCTGTTTACTGGCATTAAACTTAAGTGTAAAACCTCAAACTATAAAAATCCTCAGTCCCGGCACTTTGGGAGACTGGGGAAGGGAGATCACTTGAGATAAGGAGTCTGAAACCAGACTAGCCAACACGGTGAAACCCCACCTCTACTAAAAATATATAAATTAGCTGGGTGTGGTGGCATGCCTCTGTAATCCCAGCTACTCAGAAAGCTGAGGCAGGAGAATCGCGTGAACCTGGGAGGAGGTGGAAGTTCCAGTGACCCAAGATCGTACTAGTGCAGTAGAGCCTGGGCAACAGAGAGAGACTCCATTTCAAAAATAAATAAATAAATAATCCTCAAAAAAAATGTAGGCAATATTCTTTTGGACATCAACCTTGGGAAATAATTTATAACTAGTTTTTCAAAAGCAATTGCAACAAAAACAAAAATTGACTCATGAGACCTAACTAAAGAGCTTTTTCACAGCAAAAGAATCTATCAATAGATTGAAAGAAGAGAAAATCGTTACAAACTATGCATCTAACATGAACCTAATATCCAGAATCTATAAGAATCTATAAGGAACTTAATAAGAATATAACTGATAACTCAAAGAGTGTGCAAAAGAGATGGACAGACACTTCTCAGAAGAGGACATACAAGCAGCCAACAAATATATGAAAAAAGGCTCAATATCACTAATCTGAAAAATGCTAATCAAAACCACAATGATATAGCATCTCACAGAAAGACTGGTTATTGTTAAAAAGTAAAAAATAAAAAAAAATTAAACAGTAGTTCGCAAGGCTGCAGAGAAAGATGGTGCTTATGCCTTACTGATGGAAATGTAAATCATTTCAGCCTCTGTGGAAAGCAGTTTGGAGATTTCTCAAATAACTCAAAATAGAACTATCTTTCAACCCAGCAATCCCATCACTGGGTATATACCCAAAGGAAATGAAGTCATTCTACCAAAAAGACACATGCCCTTGTATGGTCCTCACAGCACTATTAATCATTGCAAAAGCAAAGAGTCAACCTAAGTGCCCATCATGGGTGGACTAGATAAAGATAATGTGGTACATATATACCATGGAATACTACACAGCCATAAAAATGTAAGAAATCATGTTCTCTGAAGGAACGTGGACTTAGCTGAAGTCAATCCTCCTAAGCGAAATAATGCAGAAGCATAAAACAGAATATCATGTTCTTGCTTATAAGTGGGAGATAAGTCTTCGGTACATATGGACATAAAGAAGAAAACAGTAGACAATAAGGACTGCAAAAGGAGAGAGGGAGAGAAGGGGATAAGGCCTGAAAAACTTCCTATTGTGTACTGTGTTCACTATTTGTGTGAAGGAATCAATAAAAATACCAATCCCAGTATCACACACCATACCACTCTAACAAAATTGCATATGTAGCCCCTGAATCTAAAATAAAAGTTGAAATTAGAAAAACAAATCACTGTAGTTGATTTTGAAAATCAAAATCTTGTTTGGATTGTGAATATTTTTCTAAATGTTCTACAATTAACATGTACTACTTTATAATTTAAAAATAATCACAATAAACATTTTTTAAAGTAGGGAAATAAAAATATTTTAAAGTGATTAGTGCCAGTAGAGTAACCTTTCTCCATTTCTAGCAGCATTTACATTAAAATTTTTTTCACTATAATTTATACTAAAAATTCAAAATTTATAACTATCCAATAATGAGTAAAGCTTTACATTTAAGGCCATGACACTTAAAAAATCTTTATAATAAAATCTGATATGACAGAAATGAAGCTCCAACATTGCTAATTTTCCATCGTGTGTGGAGAAAGTTTAGTTATTTTGCTTTTGTTTGTGCTGGGGAGAAGGTTGAAAGGAAGAAGAAAAGGCTTCACTGAACCTCAGGATTCAGATGGCCTCTCTTATTTGACCAGGATGAAGTACTTGACTAGGGTAGAAGACATGGTCATATTAAACATCTTTAAGTATTGAAATGGGGCATTACTCTCTTCCAATCAAACTTTAATTTCAAAACAGAAAAAAAAATGGTTAAATTAGGTATGCATACATGTTTCTCAGAAAATGCATTAAATATAGGTGAAAATTTTCCTAAAGTTTTAGTCCATATTCAAGAGTCATCCTTTTGCTCAATTACTGTAATCCTGAAATTCTTTTAAGTCTTATTTGACTGAATTCTTAATATGCTGAAACCTGAAATTTCTAAGCATTCAAATCATGTTCGCTTCTGATTTTTTCATTAGCGCCAATATAAAGTGCTTCCCATCAGAGCCCATGAGATTTTATCAGTACTAATCTGCTATTTCTTCCCTGTTGCTTCCAGACTATTGAAAGCTCCTAATTTGTGATAATTAACCTCCTGAGAATAGCATTTCTCATTTAACCCAGGGAGCAGCCACATCTCTCTGTGCTCAGATTTGCAACCTCCCAGACAGACAGATCTTTTTTCGTCTGTATTTCAGGCATCAGGTAAATTATGCACTAATAAACACTGAGGGTTTTTGTAGTGAAAGCCAAAATTATATGGACAGAACTTGTCATGTGGAGCATCAGTTTGCTGTGGAGGTCAAGAACAAATGGCTCAGCTTTTGTACTTGATTCTTCCTAATGAATATATGATGTTAAGACAGTTATATAATCTTTCTAGCCTCAGTTTTTCTACATGTAACATTTTCATAAGGTTACTGTGACACCTAAGGAATTTAATCTAAATAAAATGCTTAGAATAACACCTAAAACACCATCATAAACACCTCTAGATAGTGGTGTTATCAATGTAACAAAATTTCATTTTGAAACTGCAGATATGGATAAAATTGGTATGGAGGAGAAAATAGAGAAGTAATTAATGTAAGAACTGAATAAATCATTTCTCAGTATGGAAAGTATATTTTTGAAGATGAAAATCAAGAGTGGGTTGAGAGAATCAGGGACAAGAAGAGAAAAAAAAATTCTTATTCATAACCTTAAAGAAAGCGTAGAATACCTAGCATGCTTTAATAGAAATATTAAGTTGCTTAATATGTTCATTATTATTGTCACTCCCTCCAGTTAGAACAAATTTTAGACTAGGTATAATTGGCATATAAACATCAAATGGTGATACATATATATGGTATAATATATATATAATTTTTATATTATCAAGATACATATAATTGTCAATGAAATATTATAGTTACTATTTCTGTGAATTGTATCAACTAAGTGATATCCTCTAAGTTCAGACAGATCCATGCTGAGTCAAATGACAAGTTGGTGACTTTTTTTTAGATACACAGCAAAACCTTAGTGAAAGTTAGCAAGATTTCTCATATACTTCTGACTCACATACATGTGGTACAATTGATTAACCTGCACTGACATATTATTATCATCTGATTCATAGTTTAAATTAAGGTTCACTCTTGGTATTCTAAATTCTGTGGGATTTTAAAAAATATAAAACCCCTGCATGCACAACAAATGAAAGAAAAGCATATTTTGCTGAGACCAAAGGTCAAGGGTCCAGCCACCTCTACTGTCTCTGATCCCAGAAGTGACCCCTGGTGCTTAAGGAAACTTTCCAACTTGAGACTAGTTTTAAAAACACTCTTGTAGGACAAAGTACTGTATTTTAAGTGCGACATATCTCTCTCTCTCTCTCTCTGTGACTTTGAGTAACTTTATTTCATGTTTCATTTTCCGTATTTCCAAAATAGAAATTATACATAAACCCTACAGGTTTCTGGGAAGGATTTAAACAAGGAACCTTGTATGTAACCTTTACCATAACACATGGCACAAGTCGTAATTCAGTAAATCCTAGATTTTCCTAAGCTTCCTAAATCTTACTTTACGTGAGACTAATTTGATTAATGCCATCTCTTATTTTCTCCATGGAACAATGGTGAAAATATGTCACAAAGCTGCATTAACAAGTTTTAAAAAACATGTAAATGAGCAACATTTATCATTATTGTTATTTCTACTATCAGTAGAGATCATGAAGTACTCCAAAAGCCCAGCATCACAAACAAGTTAATTTTGGCATGAGTTAGATCTGCTAATATATCTCAGATAATTTTCTGAAAAATATTTTCTGAAAATATCCTGTAAAAATACTATCAAATATCTTAATTCATAGGAGAAACTTATTTATATATCAAAATTAATGACTTTAAAAAATGGTCAACACATTTAATACATCCTGAAGCAGATCACATAGAATTAATTTAATAAAAAGTTTAATCACTGTGTAGAATAGAAAGGATCCTAGGACATAATCTTGCGAAACTCCAACATCTAGAGAATACTCAGAAGAAGAGTCAATAAAAATACATTGGAATAACTGATTGAAAGGCATGGGCATATAAGGTACAGATTCTGGGGAAAAGGAATTTACAAAGAATGGAATGATAGCTGTAGTTTCATTTTTTTATCAGCTATATATTAAGAAGCAAGATCAGATGTTTGTGCTAAAGAAACTTAGAATTCAGTGAATCAAGTGAAGATTCTTAATATGGAAATGTATAGAAGAAATGTCCACTGAAATAGACAATGAGGAACACATATCTGAGTTTGGTTTAACAAATGTGTAAAATCACTAATTAAACACATTTTTAAACTGAATGCCTGTTATTTTTCCAGGCACTGTTCTAAGTGGGAAACCACAATAAACAAAACAAAGTTGCAACAAAGGCCTAAAGCAGGTGTGTGCTAGAATGTTATAAACATCTGAATTGCTGGCATATAAATAGTGAGGAAAAATTTCATAGAAGCTGCGGTCACAGAGATAAAGGGTCAGGGTACAGATCATGGAGGACTGTACTGTTACTTAAAATTTCTTAATACTTACACATTGCCTAGTAAAGGCACTAATGAAGCTCCTAAGTATAGCTTGCAAACCGTGCTGGACTGGCCCAATATAATTTTTTATCCATGCCCCATTGTATTACACAGTACACTGTATATTCCAGTAATAGCAATGCTTATATTTTTGCCTCTGTTCTTGCTTTTGCTTATTTTTTCAGATTGTTTTTTCTTCTTGAAATAATCTCCCTTTCTGTCCTCAAATCATTTTCCTTAGGAAACTGTCTTAGAATTCAAACGGGGTAATAAGATTTAAAATACCATCCAGACATTCTTCTTTCCTACTGAACAATAAATTCCTTTAGATGTATGATAGTATTTTTTTTTCATTTTTACATTCACAGTGTACTATGGGTTGTTAGTTTTATGTGTCAACATGGCTAGGCCATAGGAATAACTGGTTGAACTGTGAGGAATAACTGGTGTATCTGTGGAGGTATTTCTGGAAGAGATTAGCATCTGAATCGGTAGACTAAATAAAGAAGATCTGCCTTCACCAATGTGGGCAGGCATTATCTAATCCATTGAAGACGTGAATAAAACAAAAAGGTAGAGGAAGATTGAATTAAATCAGCCTGACTAGAACATGAATCTTCTCCTGCCCTTGGTACTGCTGGTTCTCCAGCCAGACTGGAATCCATACTATATGTATGATTAGCTCTCCAGCTCTCAGGCCTTTGAACTCCACAACTAGATTTCTTGAGTCTCCAGCTTGCAGACATCATAACATGGGAAATCTCAGCCTCAAATACCATGTATGTAAACATCTTATAATAAAATTATCTCTCTGTTTATTTATATCTTTTATATGTAAGATTATGTGGTTTTATATAAATGTGGTTATATTTAAATTATATACATATATATATATATATATATATTTTTTTTTCTCTCCTATCGGTTTTATCTTGGATGTACATGGCATCTGACCCATAGTAGGTATTTAACGTGTCTCTGACCAAACCTGCATGATAAAATGAATTATTAAGAAACCCAGTTTTTAATTAATAAACTTAATTTTAGAACAATTTTAGGTTCACAGCAATATTGAACAGAAAATACTCAGTGTTGTAATATACTCCCTTTCTCTGCAAACTCACAACATGTTGTCTCGTCAATATTCCATGCCAGAGTGGTACATTTGTTACAAATTATGAATCTACATTGACATATAACTATAATCCTGAGTTCATAGTTTACAATAAGGCTCACTCTTGCTGTTGTACATTTGTTGAGTATTGACAAATGTATAACGGTGTATATCCACTGTAGTATCATGCAGAATAGTATCACTATCTGAAACTTACATATTCTCCGTCCATTCATGTGTTTCTCTCTCCCAACCGCTGGCAAACAACCATTTTATTGCCTCTATAGTTTTACCTCTTTTAGAATGTTGTATTCCCAAAATCATGTAGTATGTGATGTTTATGATTACCTTCTTCCATTTAGTAATATGAATTTATATTTACTTCATGTCCTGTCATGGTTTGATAGCTTTATTTATTTTTTTTAGTGCCATATAATATTTCATTTTCTGGATAGGCCTCACTTTATCTGCTTGCTACTGAAGGGCATCCTGGTTTCTTTCAAGTTTAAGCAATTATGAATAAAGCTGCTATAAACATCCAGGTAAAGGTATTTATGTGAATATAAGTTTTTAATTCATTTGGGTAAATATCAAGAAGCATGATTGCTGTATCATACGATAAGAGTATTTTTAGTTTTGTAAGAAACTGCCAAAGTGTCTTTCAAAGTGGCTGTAACATTTTGCATTCCCTCCAGAAGTGAATGGGAGTTCCTCTTGTTCCACACCCTCACCAGTATTTGGTGTTGTCAGTATTTTGAAATTTGGTAATTCTAATTGCTTTATGGTAGAATCTCACTATTGTTTAAATTTAAAATTCTCTAAAGACATAAGGTGTTGATCATCTTTTCAGATGCTTACTGTTAACTCTGCATATTTTCTGGCAAGGTGTCTGCTTGTCTTTTGATCCCTTTTTTAATGGGATTGTTTGTTGTCTTGTTGTTGAGTTTTAATTATTTGTATATTTTGTATAACAGACTTTTATCATATGTGTCTTTTGTAAATATTTTCTTCAAGTCTGTGGGTTTCCTTCTCATTTTGTTGGGAGAAAAACCATATATTTGCAAATGAAAAAGCTAGAAACACTTTGGTAATTAATACAATTCTTCGTAACACTTATATGAGTTATTAAATACTTACTAGTTTTAATGATGCTTTATGTTGTTTACATGTATTAGCTCTTTTAAACTTCAAAAATAATACAATTGGAAAAGGGAACAATATACATTTTTTTAGCTTGATAACGAATTCAAAAGGAAGACAGAGAGCAAAAACTGAAGCTAAAACTTTAAGCAACAAAACTTCTGTCTTTAACTGCATACAATTTTCAATCAGGAATTTATCTTAGTACTTCATAAACATACTAAATTAGGAATGAGATGAATGTATATCTGAAAACAAAATAACCCATCATTTTACTGAGAGAGTTTACACAGCTTACAAGAGCAGATGTTTTGGTTCTATCAAACTGTAGTTGACAAATTTGCTAGCAGTGGGAGTGGAAAATTAGTTTTCATTTTTAGAAATTATTTGATACCATTTACAGATCTTTACTATTTATCATGCTGATTAAAAGCTGTCATTTGCAGCATTTATAGTCTTCAAGTACATGTCAAAACTGTTTCTACCCAATTCAAATGTTCATCTGAAGGGGTATATCAAACCAAACCAGGGTATATATATATATTTTCTTTTCTTAGGCAATACATCAAAACTATGCAGTAAGGTACATTCTAATATTGTATGGAGAATTTCACTGATTAAATCTGGAGAGATTCTTATCTTCTACTTACAAACTTGGAAACATCTTTAGAACCAAAGATTAAATATAAATAGGTAAGAAATATTGCTTTGGAGTGTCAGGATAAAATGGCTAAAATTTCCGTAAAAGTAACAATATCTCAGATCCATTTATCACATGAGAAAAAATCTTCATGTCAGGAAAAGCAAGATAATTTACTGAAGCTTATAAATTGGTAGCTGAATTTTTGTAAGGATTTCTCACAATCAGTCAGGGGTTTCTTATATGGATACTGGAAAAATCCATGGAAGGAAATCCCCACTCCCCTTCAATTATTTAATCTCACAGGATTTGCCATAAGCTGAAAAATGCATGCACATTTATTTTAGATAGAAACTTTTGAACAAATTTATATTCTCAATGTGATTTTTTTTTTCAATTAACTAAATAGCTCTGATTTTGTGGAAGAGATTTGTACTCAGATAGTTTTGAATACATTATAAGGCTGGGCACGGTGGCTTACATCTGTAATCTCAGCATTTTGGGAGACCGAGGTAGGCAGATCACTTGATGCCAAGAGTTCAAGGCCAACTTGACCAACATGGTGAAACGCAGTCTCTACTAAAAATACAAAAATTACCTGGGTATGGTAGCAAATGCTGGTATTCCCAGCTACTCAGGAGGCTGAGGCACAAGAATCAGCCTGGCGCCTGGAGACAAAAAGCAAGACTCTGTCTCAAAAAAAAAAAAAAAAAAAAGCACAGATATAATGATGTCAATATGATATCTAAATATTAAACTCAACTCAGGAAATATTAAGGATTATAATTTTAATATGAAATTAAACATTACCAGAAATTATTGCTGACGTATACAAATGCATACATAGCTTTTATGCATGTTATATGTACATATGTATGTATTTGTATGTCTGTACATGCACACTTAATCTTATTACAAGATTTAGGCTTGTGTGTGCTGAATTTGGGAGAGTTCAAAGAAAAAAAATATATATATATATACACATATAAATGGACACATATTACAGATACATAGACACACACAAACACACACACACGCGCACGTGCACACACACACACACACACACACACATATATATGGCTTTGAGTAACTATCTTTATGCAGTCAATTTCTGCCATTGCTTCTTCTCATCAAAGACACTTGTTCTCTTTAACTCTGTTGATATCTTTCCTTCATTTAGAGACAATCATATGAAAACTACAAAGAAATAAACAGAAACACAAAGCCCTTTCAGCATATAATGAAAAGATTTGTCATGTAAAAGCAAGAAAAACTTGTTTATATGGATGATAATAAACTGAATCAGAAATTTATCTTTATGACATATGATTGATATAGCTACCCAAACTATAAACTACTGCACAGGCCTATCTGGAATGTAAAATCGTATTCAGTCACCAAATTGAAAAATTTCCCAGAATGTACCCTTCCCCCCCTACCAGCAAAGCTACTCTAACGAAAGTAAAATTATTATTATTATTATTATTATCATCATCATTATTGAGACAGGGTCTTGCTCTGTCATCCAGGCTGCAGTTATCGGCATGATCACAGCTCACTGCAGCGTTGAACTTCTGGGCTCAAACTATCCTCGGACCTATACGTGCTGAATGGCTGAGACTGCAGGTGTGTACCACCTACCCTGACTCTGAAACCAAAATGATCTTTTCTACTATTTTTTAAATGGGAGATATAAAATAGATAGATTGATAGATTAATAGTAGATATGCATATATACATATCTCTTATGCTATGTAAGATTTACTAATTCATTTATTTAACAACTATTAATTACCTATTGTTTGCAAAGAACTCTTAAAACCGAGTGTGCTGCAGCAGACAAAACAAATTTCCTACTCTCATGGAGAAATCATTCTAGTGGGACAGTAGTTGATAATAAAGTCAGCAGGAGGAAGTGGGAAGGTCATTTTAGTTAGGGTAGCCAAGGACTACATTTCCAGGCAGATAATGTTTGCATGTAGACCTGAACCACATCAGTGCTTAATTCTTGAGTTAGTAAATGGGCAATATTACAGCTGCTCTCCTTTATTTGACCTCTGATAAACCATGCCTCGCAGTGTGCATGCCCTTAATGGAATCTAGGGTGGCTTATGACTGCGTTAACCTACTGAACATAGTGACAGTGAAAATTCTGGCACTAGCTTTCAAGAAACTGAGTGGCTTTCCCTTCTCTCCCCTTGTATGCTTATTATTGAAAGCCCTGAGCTGCCTTCCAAGAAGGCTTTTTATTTTGCTGGAAAGATCACATGGAGAAATCATGTGTAGAAGTCAGATGGAAAGGAGATGTTCTGAGACTACTTTTTTTTTTTTTTTTTTTTTGAGACGGAGTTTCACTCTTGTTACCCAGGCTGGAGTGCAATGGCGCAATCTCGGCTCACCGCAACCTCTGCGTCCTGGGTTCAGGCAATTCTCCTGCCTCAGCCTCCTGAGTAGCTGGGGTTACAGGCATGTGCCACCATGCCCAGCTGATTTTTTGTATTTTTAGTAGAAACGGGGTTTCACCATTTGACCAGGATGGTCTCGATCTCTTGACCTCGTGATCCACCCGCCTCGGCCTCCCAAAGTACTGGGATTACAGGCGTGAGCCACCGCGCCCGGCCTCTGAGACTACTCTTAGCCAGAATGAGTGAGGTCCAACTGTACTATCATCCAAGTCAACCCAGCAAGGACTCCCACTCTTTCCAACACCCAGGGCCTGTTCCAGGGGCACAAGAGTGCAGTGACATACAAAGGCCTTATGCTTAGAAGGGTCCTGCACTTAGATATCTGAGTCTTGTACCTGGTTCAATGTTCTGCTGTTGCTGCCAAGAAATTTTCAATAATTTTTAATCCAGCTAGCCTGCATGTTTACTACACCAGGCCATGCAAATTTTGTAGCTGGCTTTACCAACAACTGACTGTCATTGAGACACTTCAAGTGAAGTATCCATAGCAGAAGGACTGTGGAACTGAATCCAGTCCGAGTACACAGAACCCTGAGAGACAAGATGCTTTTACATTTAAACAACTAGGTTTGATACAACAGGTGGGGTTTATGTATGTAGCAAAAAAAATCTGAAAATTTTGTCTGAACAAAATGAAATTTTGGAAGCAGTTCCTGATTCTTAGCATTATGCAGGCCATGTTGCATCTCAGTAGACTACATGATAAGAGTAAAAGGGTGGAGTCTAATTCATCATTTACCAAGAAATTAAATACACATCACATTTCAAAGTGCAGAAATGGAGCTACAAGGATATTAAAGTCTTGGTTATATGATGTCAAAGTAGAAACCCCATAATGTTTAATATCAGCTAAAGAATTTACTGTCCAAGGTCTATGCAAGGTTATGAATTTACTAAAACATCTGTGGGGAATTTTTCCTAATGCAAAGATTGGCATAGAATCAGAAGCATAGAGTCACTAGTGCTGACTGGAGAGACTACATCTTGTTAACTAATCTGGATTGTTTCAGATTCTTTCATAAAGGAGGAAAGGTTGATCATATTATTTACCAGAATTTAATCTAGCCCTAAATTTTATAGTCTTTCATAGGAGGTAGGATGTTCCATGGCCAACTTCTCTTCTTATTACAGTAATTTATTTTTTGCTACTTATGCTTCTACCTCTTTATTATCATATGAAGTCAGATTATTTAAAACATTCTCAGGTTTGAAAGTCTTTCAAAAGAATTTATATTTCCTTTGCCTCTCCTGTCAAATCACTTAATCTTTGTCACTATCTTTAAAGAGCACCTAGTTTTTATTTCTGCCAGGGAAACCTATCCACGTATAGAAATTGAGAAAGTATCTTGTATGTCTTGTCAACTGCAGTATAATACACAGTGAACACTTTATGTTCAGTGCATTTTGATTAAACACTCAACTCATGAGTTGCAGTGTTGTGATATATTGTCCTATATATTATTGTAAAAATTTTACCTAACCTTTATTCAATACAATAATAGATTTCTTTATGGATTATTAAGTATATTTAAGTTACTATTTTAAAACTTATGCCTGGTATTTTCAACATCATCACATTAGTTATTAATCCAAGGTAGACTGTGAGAACTGTACTAATAAAATTATTATTGTAACATATTTTTAGCTCAGTCTTCTCATATGTAAAATGAAGGGTTTACTCATATGTAAAATATATATATATATATGGAGAGATAAATTCTATGCAGTACTAGAGTTATAAAAATTTACATTAGACAATGAATTGGCTTACTTTCAATGTTCAAATGACTTCTTAACTCACGTCAGGTAAGTCCATACTTTTCACCCAGGGCTCAGGCACCTGGATGATGTGACCTCCACAACCCTCTGGCCTCCTCTCCTCCCACTTCCTTCTTCACTGATTGCACTATAGGCAGGCTGACATGCTGAGACTGGAAAATACTAGCAAGTTTGTCTCCATCCCAGAGGCTTCACACAGTTCTTCCCTCTGACTGGAAGACACTTTCTCTAAACTTTTGTATTGCCTAACTCTACTTACTCCTTTAACGTACACTACCTTCGTATGTCGCTCCCTGAGAAATCTTGTCCTGACTAGCTCTTCCCTTTGCTATTTCCTTATCCTAGTCAGATTTACATATATGACTAATTGAGTCAATTACTTCACTATAAATTTTTCAAGAATGGTGATATTGTCTTAACCACTGCTAAACTTATATCATTTGTCACTAAGGATAAATAAATATTTGTCAGATAAATCAACCAAAGAAATGACAATGTACAACACAGTTAAATAGTTCTTATAAGTTGATTGTATTCATCTTTAGTTTATCTCTCTTTTCTTCCTTCACTCACTTTGCCATGGAACTTTGCAACTCTGTGTGAGAAGTTCTGCCCCATTCCTTGACTCTGGTTCATTCTTCTGATTTTATTGGCCAATGAGATATTAGGAAATATGAATAAGCAGAGAAAAGAAAAAAAGGGCTTGTCTTCTTTTGCTTGCACTCTTATCCCTCAGAATTTGTTAGAAGAGCACACTAATTTGGACTATTCTGCTGAAATGTCAGACATGGATCAGAAATGAATCCTTTCTATCATCTCAGCTGAGTCCATCTCGAATTAGTCAACCCATGGCTGATGTCAAAACATATGAGGTAGCACAGGCAAGACAAGAATAACTCCTTAGACTTGCTCATTTACTGGATTAAAGTCTCATGAGCTCAATAAGAGTTTATTAGTATAGCTTTACTGAGGTTTAGTGGTTGTTTGTAGCAAGGTTAAGGCAATAGGTAACTCAGAATAATCAAGAGGTATAACAAAGTTATTTTAACACCTTTATAATTTCATTAGAAAAGTAAGGCATTTCCCCTTGTAACAAGTGAAACAATGCAAAAAACAAACAAGCAAAAAACCACTAATTATCTTGACCTACATTCACCTCTATCATTTACTGCCATGTGAGAAAAACATATTAACAGTCTTTTGTGCAAATGTTAATGATTTTCCCAATGAAGAAAATGTCTAAAACTAAACAGAATAAGGTCCATAGCATATTCTGTGTATACGCAGACTATAGGCTAGTCTGTATTTTACAGGAAAAAAAAGGCTGATCTATTGGCTTCTTTATAAAACTTACTCTAATGGCAGGAAAAGAGTGACAATCTGTACAGAGACAGTAGATAAGGAGTGATTCTAACAGACCATGAAAGGTAATGAGGGTTGAGATTACAGTGAGAGGACTGGAAGTAACAAGAGTGGAAGATTAATAAACCCCAGACTCCATTTTTCAAGAATTTAAACATGAGTGGGTGAAATGAAGCACAGAGAGAAGGATACGACTTGTCAATATATGGTTAGTGCTATGGAAGTTTAAAATTAAATTGCACCTTAAATTTAAAATCCACAGCAGTGACAAACTCACAACGCAATGAACAAGCGTTATTTTACCTGCATATACATAACATTTCTAAAATGTTAATTTTTATTTTCTTTTAAGTTAATATTTCATGAATGTAATAAAATGCAAGCATATATAAAGTATATTCAGTAATTCAAAAACATGATATTGATATATTACATTTAATTAAATGTATCTGAAATGTGTGTCTTCTTGTTTTCACATGACACGTTACCTCATGAATAATAAAAGTAAAATACCAGAAAAAGAAGCTTTCAATTGCTTTTAAAGCTCCAACTAAAATATTCTATTTCTGCTCATTTACTCAAACATTTTATTCAACAAAATTGTATTAAGTATGTGCTACCATGCTAGACACTAAGTATAGTTGCTGATATGAAACAGATCTCATGCCTGCTTTTAAGAAACTTTGAATTTACTGGAAAAGTGGATAACAGCATAGGGTGACATGATAGCATAGAACAAGACGACCCAGGCCATAATTTAAGGCCATGATTGTTAAACTTTATAGGGTCTAATAATCACCTAAATTAGAAATAAATGCAACTTCTGTCACAGTAGAAGTAATATTCAAGATTTTAGATTTCTAACAAGTCTCCAGTTGATGCCAACACTACCTACCTATGTATCACACTTTGATTAAAGGAGATGTAGGTATCAAGGAAGATTTTCCAGAAGAAACCAGACATAGTGTAAATCACATGAGTGAAGAATTATTATCTTGATAAAGGGAGGATAGGTCACTATAGGAATTCCAGGCTTGAATCAAGAAAGTTTAAATATGTATAGAAAGAACAGTTAGGTTATATACTCAGAAGAAGAAAGGAGAGAAAGATGGGGTTGAATATTCCCTGAGATCATACAGAGATGCAGACTCTCAGGTCTCATTTTGACTTACCAAATCTGAATCTTCATCTGAGTAAGCTTTCCAGATGGTTTATATGTATATTACATTTTAAATATCAATGCCCTAGAGAATAGTCTCCAAAATAAGCGCAATTTTAAATAGATTTTAAATGCAATCTTTTCTATGGCAATTTTGTAAATAATATTTGTTCTTAGACTGTAAGTTGAGTACTTCCTCTAAGTAATGATTAAAAAGAAAAGCATAAATATAATTATGTATCACGGTGACAAAACTAATAGTATATTAAATTTATTCTGAAAACATTTAATTGGATTATTAGTGATATGGCTGTCATTCTAGCAATCAGTCAAATCCTTGCTAAACCATAAATGAATATGCACATTCAAATGTTTTTTGGCTAATTATTAGCTGTCCTTTTCAATTCTTCTGACAACGAGAGAAAAACGTCTAAAACTGTGCCTTCTGCTTTAACAAATATTTAACATCAATATATACATGGCATATTTCAAAATATATCCAAAAAAGCCCAAAAATATTTTGAGAAAAAACAGAGTGAATTTTTGAACTTCAGCCACTGTCCAGTTTGCTCTCACCTGTTAGCAGCCTCCTGGCATCTAGAGGGCTGCTTCTCGAAGAACACATTAAAAATGAAGAATATTGGATGCCCCTGCTGACCTGCTGAGTCTGCATCTCAGCAAGACCCCTAGGTGATCTGTAGACATGGAGAAGTTTAAAGGAAATGAAGCTTCTAATTCAGTATAGTTCAGGAGCGGGGCCGCCGGTTCTACATCCTAGGTAAGCTCTGAGGTGATGATGCTGATGCCAGTCCTTGACTCACCCTTCAAATGGCAAGGAAGAAAAGCACCATAGCATTTAACACCCTTGACCATTTTTCTAATGTGTAAACTCTTCCCTTTTGTGGTCCTTAATATCAATCACTCACGCAGATTTCTAACTTTCTATGTAGTTCTTCAAAGTTATTTGGCGAGTTTTTCTCCTCTATTTGCCCAATATAGATTCCTGGCATTTTTTTCTTCATTCTATTTTGATTTGATTTTTGGTTGGTTGGTTGTTTTCACTTTTTTGGTATTCATTCTTGTTACTCTCTTATACATATACATGATCTTAACTTCAAAATAGATGCTGATGACTGTCTACATTTCCCTTCCGGTCTTAAAGTTCATGTTCAACTGCTTTTTACTGTTGGGAATGCTCTGCATATATACCTCAAAGCAGCAAAACTTAACTTGTTTAAAGTGTAGTTAATTAAGGTCTTTCTTACTAGCCTCTTCATTTGGCATCCCTTCTGTATTTGTGATACCAGATAATGGTACTAACATCCAACCAAATACACCAAGCCATAAACATTGAAAACAATCCTTAACTATTCTCTCTCTCTCATTTCCCAAAATTCATTCTTCTAGCCCTTCACACCAAATATGCATGAAAACCTAATTCTTGATTTTTTTAACTCCTAAATTTGTCTTAAACTCACCCTGTTTTTATCTATTATCATCCCATGATATGTTACCATCAGATAATTTTTTTTTTCTCTTTGACTACTTTGGTACATTTTCCTCATTGCAATAAACCATATCATTCTAAAATGTAAACCTAATTATATTTTAATACGAAAATATTTCAGAGATTCTCATCCATAAAGTACAAAGTTCACAATTCTTGCCTGGGCGTATAAAGCTCTCATGATGAAGCTCTTCCTTACGTCTCCAGCCTCTTAAGTAATTGTCCTCCTTTGTTGCTAAAACAGTCTAAAAGATCTCCTGGCACACGGTAGCATTTATTTCCCCAGTGTCTTTACAGATGCCTTGCTACTATTTGAATATTATCCATAATACTAACTTTACAATACTCCTTCTTTGGTACCATTGTTTATTAATGAGTGTTTAATAAATGTAAAGTCCTGCTAAAATGGAGTGATCGCATTCCACTGTCCCTTTTTCTCACAACTAAAAATCCCCAGACATAGCAAACAAACATAGGAAAACTTCAAAGCAGGAAAGAAGAAGGAAGACTACCTAGGGACTACGGAACTTGAGGGAAAACATAGGGGTGAGTTCTCTGGGTTTCATTATTTTATCCCATACATTTTAAACAGAATATCATGAAAACTTCAACTCTACGTTGGCAATAGATAGGAAAACAAAATGTCGCAAAAACTTACATAATGTTTGCTCCCCCTGCCAAATAATGTGGAAATATGGCCTTTTAAATAATACTCATCCTTCTCCAGCCAAATACAAACCGAAAAACTAGAAATTATTCTTCTCTCCCATCATCCACACACACAGTTTCTGCAGAAAAGAATAGAGAGTTATCTTCAAACCCACTTTCCAAGCCAGGAATTGCAGCAGTGCTCCAATTCCCCCACCTGGTGATATTCTCTTTGCTGAGCAGAAAGTTAGCCTTCCATCCCCTTCCTTGTGGAAACAGGTGGTAGTGATGAAATTTCCGTGCCAGGAGAATGTTGGTAGGTCAAAAATGGAGCTGTTCTTCTTCCCCATGTGGCAATAGCAGGCATTGTTTTGACTGCCTCAACCAGGGTAGTTTTAATGGGATCCAATGGCAAACTGAGGATCTGCCATCATCTAAATCAATGAGACTGGAAGCAAGGCAGTGGGAATTAGGGCTAGTTATCACTCTGCCTCCTTCCTACATTTGATATCATTGATGGCCAGTGGCGGGCTGATCCTGTATATCTGTCTGACAGTAACAAGACTGTTGGAGTGCAAATCGAGGACAGTCATCACACCAATTCTTCCTGTCCTCCAGCATCTATAAGGCACAATGAGGAGCTGAGCCTCCACTATCATGAGGTTTCAGTGAGGTAGGATGATGTGATGGAAGGAGAGATAGTTGATAATCCACCTTGCTCCTCACCTGATGTCAGTGGGGCCTGGTGGAGAACCGAGTTTATATCCCAAATCAGAGGAAATAGGCAATGATAGTCAATGACCTACTTTCAATGGGAATGTCAGCAAGGCCTAGGAGGAGCTGTATTTCCATTCTAATCTGAAATGAGATGTGCACCAATACTGCACTTTAGCCAGGATGGCGTTAATGGAACCCAGTGGAAAGCTGAACACATACCTCTCCAGCCCTGGTGGTACACCTGAGCAGGGAAAAAATTAAATGGACTTTAAATACTCATTGTATAATACCTAAAATGATATACCAAGAGTGAAAATCACAAATGAATAGGAAAAGACAGCCAACATATTCCACAACTGAGATGAATCAAATGTTGATGTAACCTGACAAGTATTTCTAAAGCAGTCATTACAAAATGATTCCATAATCGATAAGACATTTTCTTAAACAAAAAAATAGAAAAATCTCAGTAAAGAAATAAAATTTATAGAAAATAACCAAATGGATATTACAGAAGTGGAAACAATGTTTCAGGTCCTTGCATAACAGTAACATAATAGTTACATTCATGTTGTTGAAATCCCAGAAGGAAGAGAGAGAATGGAGGCAAAAATAATAATCAAGGAAATGCAGTTTAAGACATCTAATTGGTAACAGGCCATAAATCTGCAAAAGATATGACCACCAAGAAATATTATAACTGAACTTCTGAAATTTGAAGACAAAATCTGAAAGTATCACTGGGAAACAACACATTACTGACAGAGGAACACCAATCTGAATAGCTGCAGTTTTCTCAACTGAAATCATTATAGGCCAGAAGGAAGCAGCACAATAGTTTTCAAGAAGTAGAAGAAAGTAATTGTCAACTGCAGGTTTTATATTATCCAGTGAAAATATTTTCCAAGAATGAACGTAGTTGGGCATGGTGGTGCATACTTGTGGTTCCAGCTACTGAGAAGGCTGATCATTTGAGCACAGTAGTCTGAGTCCAGCCTGTGCAACATAGCGAGAATCAATCTTAAAATAAAATGGAATGAAGGTAAAATATAGCCATTGTCAGATGAAGGAAAACAGAAAGAATTTTATTTGTTACTAACAAATTAGACTGTAAGAATGACTAAAAGAATTCAAAGAGAAAGGAAAAGGAAACATCAGAATGAATGAATATAAATTTACTTATATAGAAAATTTTTTACTTCTCATGAGTTTCCTAAGCCCTATTAGAAGATAAAAGCAGGCATTATAACTTTGTCTAATACAATGCTAAGTATATGTAGAAAAAATACTTAAGACAATTATATTTTAAAAATGGAGAAGGTAAAGGGGCCCAAGCAGAAGTAAGACTTCTGCACTTCATTGGAAGTGGCAAATTTCAAACCCAGAAAACAATGAGTTACATATAAATATTTTCATACCTGGAGCAACTAGCAAGAAAATTATTCAAAGAATTATAATCGAAAACACCATAAAATCAGAATGCAATCCTAAAGAAGTTCAAATAGCTACAGGAAGGTAAGCAAAGAGAAACAGGGGAATGCGTAGCAGATAAAAAATATCAGAAAATATATTAAAAATACAGACTTGCCTAATAGCCCAGAACTATTTGATTTGGAGGACCTATCCTTTGTACATTTTTGCACTAAATAATTTTCATGTTATTTTGAGATTCTTTACTTTACCCAAAGTTTCTCAGTTTCTAGAAGGTGGAAGCTACCTTTAAAAAAATCATCTCTTTATTGTAAATATATTCCACATAATATCATTTGATTTATGTGTCTAGCAAAGTGGCACTGCCAAAGGGTAGCTCCAGGGGGAAAGATTTAGTCTTTTCAAAACCCTATCATCCCTCCACTCCCAAACTCAATTAAATTAATCTAAGTAGAAATGTTGTGCATGATATTAAAATGCAGCTTCAAGAGAATTCCCCCAGCTTTTTTCTTACAACAAAGTGCTACCTTCACAGCTCTTCACACATCAAAATTCACATATAACTCTCAATATGTCCATGAGAGATTTTGTGTGTGTGTGTGTTTATAAAAATGCATGCTGCTGTTAGGTATTTTTTTAAGAAATCCAGTGGAAGATTTTTATATGAGACCTATAACTCAGATGATAATCTTTGTATCATCCCACAGATGAGATAATTTACAAAGAAAAGAATTTTATTTTTTGTGCCTCCGGAGGCTGGAAAATCCAAGGTGAGGGCCTTCTTGCTGCATAATCCCATGATGGAAGGTAGAAAGGAAAGAGAGCAAGAGGGGGCCAAATTCACTATTGTAATGAGCCTACTATCTCCATAAGAAACCCAGTTCTAGGATAAATATATTAATTCATTAATGAGAACAGAGCTCTAGTGTCCCAGTCACCTCATTTTAAGCCTCACCTTCCAACATTTTATTTGGGATTTGGTCTCCCAACACACAAGCTTTGGGGAACAGGTTCAAACCACAGCATACACACACACACACACACACACACACACACACATAATACATGAACATCACACACATATAATACATGAGCATTCAGCCTTACATTGCCAATTTTTGTTTTTTGCTTTGTTAATCTTTCAATACATTTTTTATTCATTCTCATAAACATGATAAAGTGGGTTTAATTAACATGATGATTTTTCAGAGGTTTTCATGTAAGTTATTAGATGAAATAATAAGGTATTTCAAAGAGAAACAAAACTGCCAACGTAGCAAATGCTGCTTACATTCAGGAGGATTACCACTAACTTTTTCATGGTGGATCCTTCTAAAGGATTGGAAAATACTTTTTGAAATCCAGTATCAAATATTATTTAACATGAACAGCATGATGTGTTATCATTGTATTTATGTTTAAAATTTTTCTGTTTTCTTTTTCATAACTCCATTATTTGTTTGATTTTTTTTATCACCCTCGGCCCTCATTTCTATATTTTTCTGTGTCTGTTGTTCACTATTCAGTGGCTTAAATTTGGATTACGTGACCTTTAAACTTAAATTTCTTATCATGGTTCAGTGTGCACAGGAATTATTTTGTCTCAGTGTTTCAGATCTAAAAATGTATATCTTCTTAATCTATGTACAAATGTCCTGTCCTCAAAGTCAGTATCTCTATTTGAAGTTCAAATCTATTCAATTTTCACGTGCATGTTTGGCAGCTTCTTCTATACATATACTTTAAACTTTCCAAAGTTCAATGAAAAAAATCAAAATAATTTTAATTTGTAATATTACCCACAGATTATGTAGCAAAAACAAAGTCTGAGTTTAAAACAGTTTTGCAAAATAAATGGTTAAAATTAGAGAAGTTAAATATTTTATAGCATTTCAAATCACATGCTAACTTTTATAAAGTGTAGGTCTGAGTGATACTTAATTGTTTATAAAAAGCATCCAAAACTGGAATATAAGCCCTTTTCATTGTTATTCTGGGATGTTGTCTAATAGTCCAAGTAGGAGATTGAACTTTGATTTGCCTTCGCTATTTGCTATTTGATAAGAACTCAGGTTCTCTGACAAGAGACACAATAAATCCAGTTGTCACAGGACTCTACCCTACATTACGTATCTTCTTTTTGATTATTGATTATACCTAGCATGCTCTCAACTCAGGGACTTGATATTTAGTTTTATCTCTTTCCACAGACATGCAAATTGCTCCACTCCTTACATCAGTCAGTTGTCTCTTCAAATGTCATCGCTTTTCAGGTGCCTTCACTGAGTATGTTATTAAACACATAATCACTGATAACCCTCTTTTTACTTGCTTTATTTTATTTCATAGTCCTATAGAAAATGCAACGTATTTGTGTGTTATATATTTTACTGTATGAAAATGTAAGCTCTCTGAGGTCAGAAATTCTGCTTGCTTCACCCCAGTACAAAGAGAGTGTCTGACAGGTGCTTTGATAACTAAATTGTTCTATTGGTATTATGCCTTTTGCGGTTGCAAGAATGCAAATTATTTCCAATTACTCCCTTTTGTCATTTTTTGGTTAATATCTATGGTTTCTGATGCATAACTAATTGGCCTGTCTAAAAAATTATCCTGGCTAAATTTGCTACCATTTCCTGCCCTTTCTAATTTTTCCCTTCAATGTAATAATTTCTACTGACTTATATAAAGTTTACTACTCCAGCCACACAGTCAAACAATTGCAGTTCATTATTCTGCCTACTCAATCTTTAAAAAATATATGTATTTATACATTTACAAACTCATACATACATACATTCCTGTAATATATACTGAATGTATGCTATATGACAGATCTTGTGCACAAGTAAATTTTAGAAGTTGGATTTTTTTTCCTTTTGCATTGTTGGGAGACTGGCTATGAACATTTAAAGACATTGTTCACACCATATGATCTTTAAATAGTGGCAGTTAGAATAGCCTTCTTGGTTGTGCTGTGCATTACTAACAGGAGTGTTTTTTCATCTATCTATGATGTATACAGTAATACACAGTGGCTTTGCTGGTAAATGTATTTTGGTTTCTCTAATTTTATTTTCATACCATTTTTCTATAATTCTATAGCATCTTTATCTAGCTTTCATCATAAACTTTACCTCACTGTACAAAAGTTATGTATTTGGCCAGGTGCAGTGGCTCATGCCTTTAATCCTAGCACTTGGGGAGGCGGAGTTGGGTGGATCACCTGAGGTCAGGAGTTGGAGACCAGCCTGGCTTACATCATGAAAACCCTATCTCTTTTAAAAATACAGGAAGTATCAGGTGTGGTGTCACATGCTTGTAGTTCCAGCTACTCAGTGGGCATGAGAATTGCTTGAACCCAGGAGGGGAAGGTTGCAGTGAGCAAGGATTGCCTCACTGCATTCCAGCCTGGGCAACAGAGAAAGACTCCGTCTCTATTAAAAAAAAAAATATGTGCTCAGTTTTCCTGTTTCACCAATATGATATGAATATAGATTTTGTCCTTCTATATCTGATTCCCATTGTCTGATAAAATGCACAGGAAGTACTTTAAAAATATTTGTGAGGTGAATGATTGATGTGTATTGTCAAATTATCTTGAAAAAGAAATATATTTATTTTGAACTTAAATGAACAAATATTCCATGAAACAGAATGTTTGTCAATTTTTTCCCATACCCAGATTAAATGTAAGCATAAGTTGAAATCTCTCTGTTGTACTTGAAGCATCATAGCAATTTAAACCACTTTCATTCTAACTCTCCCATTTTCTGACAGTAGCTCTTCACATATTGTTATGAACCAAATGTTTGTGTCTCCTCAAAATTCATACATTGAAGCTCTAACCCCCAATGTGATGATATTAGGAGGTAGAGTTTGGGAAGCTAATTAGGTTTAGATGAGATCATGAAGTCAGAAACCCGTTGAAGGAATTAGAGGCCTCATAAGAAGAGGAGAAGACACTAGAGCTTGCTCTCTCAACATTATGAGGATATACCAAGATTCCAGCCTCTGTAAGCCAGGAAGAGGGTCCTCATCAGAACCTGATTATGCTGCCACCCTAATCTCACATTTTAAGCATACAGAATAAGTGTGTGTTGTGTAAGTCATAGTCTAGTAGTGTATGTTTTAATGGCGCCCAGAGCTAAGACGCATATCCACCGTGGCATTTATTTGTGTTTTCCTTTTCTTTTGTAGTGGTGTTCCAGGGGAACAATATATATCCCAGTAGTCTTGCATCTATATATAGTCCTGAGATTAGTTCTACCTTTTACAAGATGAATGAAAGTGGTATGTGTGGCTTCTAGGCAAGGCATTTTAAGAAATAGTATACTTTCTACACATTGTCTTTCTTCTTTTTTAATTTGGTTCTCCACTAGGCAGACGTGTTTTCAAGCAAGTGATTTATTTGGGAAAATTCTCAGGAATGATATTTGTGGAGAATTGAAGATAGCAGGATAGATAGAAAGAGGAGCTGAACATTTGCCGTGCAACCAATCCCACAGCAAGTTCTCCAGCAGAATGGCCTTTCAAATATGGCGGAAACTAGGGTAAAGGGATGGGCTTCGTACTTCTTATTGACCAGTCGATTTAACTGGGGAGAGTCGCTGGTGGGAGGCGCGGATGGGCGCCAGTGCCAGCGTAGGTCCCTGCCTGCCCCGCAACCGCCACCTGCCCAGTGACCATGATAGGATCCAAGATGGCCATTTAGGAACAGCTCAGGATTGCAGCTCCCAGTGAAAACGCAGAGGGTGAGTGGATGCCGCATTTTTATTGCCCGCAGACTAGGAAATTCCCAGGTGGAGGAGCTCTACAGGTCACCAGCGTGGCTGTTTTGGCCAGCGCGGCTGTGCCGGCCGGCACCACTGCTTTGCCCCATGGCTGCTTTGTCGGCACCCCGGAGCAGTGGTTCTCTGTACAAAATACACCGGTCCGGGTGCCCTTTTGGCTGGCGACTGGAGCCATGGGAAGTTGCCCATTCGTCTGTTTAAAAAGGGGACTGAGCAGAGAACCAGGACAGTAGATTCCAGGGTAAAAAAAAAAAAAAAGCGC
>NW_016107362.1:5779358-5782427 GCF_001604975.1 Cebus imitator
GGACGGTGGGGGGTGGGGAGCTGGGGAGAGATAGCAAGGGGAGAAATGCCAGATGTAGGTGATGGGGAGGAAGGCAGCAAATCACACTGCCACGTGTGTACCTATGCAACAATTTTGCATGTTCTTCACATGTACCCCAAAACCTAAAATGCAATAAAATAAATAAATGGGGAAAAAAAATTGACCAGTCATCAGTTATTTATATAGTCTCTGGAGATAAGACTAACTTTGGGTAAGATAATTTTTTTTCCAATAATAATTTCTGGAGGGCACTTAACTTTGGGTCCTCAAAACACCAACATTCCAGTTATCAGAACACTACAGGTTGCACTATCCATCATACAACACTTGCAGAATGCATTGGGGATCTAATGAATAGTAGAATTATGAGATAAAAGGAGTCTGGGTAATTGAACTACTTTGTGAAGAGTAGTTACCCAGTAAAATCTATTTGACTATAATGTGTTTTAGTTAATGAAGTCTACAGTATAACTGACATTCAGGTTTCAGATAAATTTTGTCTGATTTCTTCTGAGTAATCGATTTCTAATATTGCCTTTTTTTTTAAGCCTTTTAAGTTAAAGGAATGAAAACTACACAGAGCAACTATACAGATGGCGTAATGTTTACCAATGTTGCCAGGAAACCCCTTTGAGAGGCTGTATTTCAGAAGCGTAATAACCAATGCCATTGATTTAAAATTATTCACACCTCAGGGTTCTTAAAGTACACAGTATTCTCTGCCATAACTGTTTTCATATGAGGTATGAAAATCTGGTGATTCCACATGTATTTGTTATTCGACTAGTATTTTCATTTGCAGGAATAACTGTTTATTACTAAACACAAATTTTTAAGTTTAAAAGTTATGATTTTGTTTAAATTGCTCTATCTCTCAAAGGGAGACAATATATTTATAAGTGTATATGAATGGTTGTTCTTGAGTAATATAATTATAAATTCTTGTGATTTCGAATTGTAGCTCTAGAATAAAAATCTGTAACTAAAAGAATAATATGTTCTTCAGGACCATTGTTTACTACACGACATAAATCAAGAACCTGTAATAAATAATTATCTTCCTCCTATTGGCAGATATAATTCCAAATTCTGCATTCTAGGCCAAGTTTATCAAATGATTCAGAGCTAAGTCATTATCAAGTACATTGAAATGTTTGGGGGATGAGGTGTGCTAATATTTATGGTATAATAACCACCAGAGAGATTTTTTCTGACATAGATTGTATGGCTTTATTTGCTTAGGTTTAGAAGCCAAAAATGTATCATTCCAATTGGAAATTAGAAAAAATTTAGAGACTTAATTTTCCAAACTCAATTAGCCACTACTATAATATAATTGGAGGAAACAGTAAATACTGATTAATATGGGAATTAAGTACATGGCTTTTGAAAGAAGAGTGGTTCTGGAATCATTAATAATTGTGTGTGACTCTGGATTTGTCACTGGAACTTAATTTTCTTATTAATAAAATGTGTTTAATTATGCATATCTCCTGTTGAATTTTTAAGTATCAAATAATACATATGAAATACTTTTAGGACAATGAATCATAGTAAGCTCTCAAAAGATAACCGGTATAGTTATTTTTATTAGAATACTTATTGAAGCACATGTAAAGGCAAACCTTCACTGGAGAGATGTTTAAAAGTAGCATGCATTTCTTTGACTTCACTGGTTTTAATTGTTTTACTATAGATTAGGACACTATCAAATATGAAGTAGCTAAAAATTCAATCATCAGGTACCAGAAAATAAACAATTCTTATCATTTAAAAAACTTATACCTGATTGCTCTGCCTAGAACTTCCAATACTATATTGAATAGGAATGGTGAGAGAGGGCATCCTTGTCTTGTGCCAGATTTCAAAGGGAATGCCTCCAGTTTTTGCCCATTAAGTATGATATTGGTTGTGGGTTTGTTGTAAATAGCTTTTATTATTTGGTGATATGTTCCATCGATAACTAGTTTATCGAGAGTTTTTAGCATAAAGGGCTGTTGAATTTTGTTGAAGGCCTTCTCTGCCTCTATTGAGATAATTACTCGGTCTTTGCCTTGGCTCTGTTTATGTGATGGATTACGTTTATAGACTTGTGTATGTTGAACCAGCCTTGCATACCCAGGATGAAGCCTTCTTGGTCATGATGGATAGGCTTTTTGATGTGCTGTTGCAATCGGTTTGCCAGTATTTTATTGAAGATTTTTGAATCAGTGTTCATCATGGATATTGGCTGAAGTTTTCTTTTTTAGTTGAGTCTCTGCCCAGTTTTGGTATCAGGATGATGTTGATTTCATAAAATGAGTTAGGGAGGATTCCCTCTTTTTGTGTTGCTTGGAATAGTTTCAGAAGGAATGGTACCAGCTCCTCTTTGTATGTCTGGTAGAATTCAGCTGTAAACCCAACTGGACCAGGACATTTTTTGGTTGAGAAATGCAAATCAAAACCACATTGAGATACCATCTCACACCAGTTGGAATAGTTTTCATTAAAAAATCAGGAGACAACAGGTGCTGGAGAAGATAAGGAGAAATAGGAACACTTTTACACTGTTGGTGGCAGTGTAAATTAGTTAAATCATTGTGGAAGACAATGTGGTCATTCCTCAAGGACATAGAAATAGAATTTCCATTTGACTCAGCAATCTCATTAATGGGTATATTGCCAAAGGATTATAAATCATTCTATTATAAAGCCACATGCACACATATGTTCATTGCAGCACTGTTTACAATAGCAAAGGCTTGGAACCAACCCAAATGTCCATCAACAATAGACTGGATAAAGAAAATGTGACACATATACACCATGGAATACTATGCAGCCATAAAAAACAATGAGTTTGTGTCATTCATCGGGACATGGATGAATCTGGAAACCATCATTCTCAGCAAACTGACACAAGAACAGAAAACCAAACACCACACATTCTCACTCATAGGTGGAGGTTGAACAATGAGAACATATGGACACAGGGAGGGGAGTATGATACACTGCAGTCAGTTAGTGGGGGCTAGGGGAGGGACAGTGGGTAGTGGGGAGGGTGGGAGG
>NW_016107362.1:5782567-5874299 GCF_001604975.1 Cebus imitator
AAAAAAAAAAAAAAAAAAAAAAAAAAAAAATTGTAAGTGATTAGAAATTGTTGCCTCATTTGCCTAATTTCAAAAATAGCTTTTAATTTAAAATGCATGTTTCAAATATTGCAAGAGCCAAATGATTAAAAATATCTGATAATCTGACCAATTTCCAGTGTTTATCATGAAAAGATAGAAATATTTGTTTCTTTAGACACACATAACCTAAGACCCATGTATAAATGTAAAAATAGTTGTACATAATAAAGGTAGGAAATGCATAGATAATTTACTCATTAATTCTGAAAAAATGTATTTACTCTTTGGAAGAAAAATTACTTTCAAATTCTACTTCACTGTTAGGGTATGAATATTTATATTCCCACAAAATTCACTGTTGCTATCTTAGCCTCTAAGGTGTTGGTGTATAGATAGGAAGTGGGGCCTTGAGGATTTATTCGTTCATGAGATCAGAACCCTAATGAATGGGGTTAGTGTTCTTATGAAAAGGGCCTCAGGGAGTTCATATGCTTTTTCTGCCATGTAAGACCATAACTAGAAAGCCTTCATCAGACACTGAAATCTGTTGATGTGTTGATTTTGGACTTCTCAGGCTCCAGAACTGTGAGAAATAGATTTCTATAGTTTATTAGCCACTCAGTTTATGGTATGTTGTAGCAGCCCAACTAGACTAAGGCATTCCCTTCTTAAATAATTGAAATTTTTTCAGCTTCTTGAACACTTAATGTTCCTCCTTGATGCTAAATATTTGAATAAATGTTTTCCCTGTTAGAATGCTACTCGAAAATCCTATACCAGGTTAATTCCTACAGATCATTCAGATTTTATCTTGTGACTTCCCTAAAAATGCCTTTTCTGACCCCTCTTGAAAGCTCAACTGTCTTTTATAACCAAGCAGAGAGCTTGATTCCTCTTGTTTGCAGCACCTTAGAATGTTGAAATTTTCTATATAATTTAGTGATTATCTGATTTTTCTATTTTTCATGTATAAATTCAAAAAGAATGACACCGTTTTCATTTTTGCAAACAATTTTTCCCCCTGACCTCTAGCACAGTGCCTGGACTTTACTTATCAATAAATATTTCTAAATAGTTAGATAAGTAAATAGGGGCTTAAAGAAAATATTGACTATGGACAGATAAATACGTAATCACATTGAAGATAATATACTTTAAATGTATTTGTTCAATGGAAGTGTTTTTAAATTTAAAAATTATATTTTTAAATACGAAAATATGTTACAGGTAAATTTAATTGATTTTTCACACAACAAATTAATATATTTTTTGTAACAAAAGGTGAATGAAAATCTAAATGGAAATGGAAACCTGAGAGAACATTTACAACGAACACTGCACAGGCTAATATAATTTATATATAAAGTGTCTCACTCCACTTGCCTACCATAAGAAAATACTATCAACTGGGTAGCTTATAAAGGATAGAAACTTACTTATCCCATCTATGGAGGCTGAAAGTCCAAGATTAAAGAACCAGCAGATTCACTGTCTGTTGAGAACCTGTATCCTGGTTCATAGATGGCACCTTGTGAATGTGTTCTCACATGGTGGAAAGGACAAATCAATTATCTGGGGTTTCTTTCATAAGGCACTAACACCATTCATGAGGATTGTGTTTTCATGACCTGATCAACTCCCAAAGTCCTCAACTGCTAATACCATTACCTTGGGGGTCAAGATTACAACATATACATTTTGGGGATACATGAACATTCAGACCATAGTACAAATAATACTGATCAACCTTTGAGAGAAACACAAACTAATAACATGAATATGCAATTGTCTGAAGAAGAGACATTGACATAGCTTCAATCTATGACCCCCATCATCATCTCATGTTGAATTGTTTAATTGTAATCCTCAATATTGGAGGTGGGGAATGGGAGATGACTAAATCCTGGGAATGGATTTCTCATGAGTGATTTAGCACCATACTTTCGGTGCTGTCCTCACAATAATGAGTGAGTTCTTGTGAGATCTGACTGTTTAAAAGTGTGTAACACCTCCAAAACCCCTTACTCCTGCTTTCACCATAGAATGTGCCTGCTCCTTCTTTGTCTTTTGCCATGAGTATAAGCTCCCAAAGGCCTTCCCAAAAGCTGAGCAGATGCTAGCACCATGTTTGTACAGCCTGCAGAACTGTGAGCCAATTAAATCTCTTTTCTTTATAAATTACCCGCTGTCACATATTTCTTTACAACAATGCAATAGTGGACTAAAACAGACATAAAAGACCAATACGTAGGTGAAAAAAAAATATTGTTAAACATGTTCTTCTAAAAATATCATTTAAAAAATTAATAAACAATATTGGTGATATTTAGGAAAATGATATTATGATACAATGTTTGACGTGCATTATTGCTCATTTCTCATAAGCAAATTGTCTATTTAATCATAAAAATAGTAATAAGAATAAAAACAATTACACATATAGCTCCAATTATGACATATTTATTTAAGAGGAACATTTATTAAGTATACAACAATTAATTATTCTTTTTTTTTTTTTTTTTTGAGACGGAGTTTCACTCTTGTTACCCAGGCTGGAGTGCAATGGCCCGATCTCGGCTCACTGCAACCTCCGCCTTCTGGGTTCAGGCAATTCTCCTGCCTCAGCCTCCTGAGTAGCCGGGATTACAGGCACGCGCCACCATGCCCAGCTAATTTTTTGTATTTTTAGTAGAGACGGGGTTTCACCATGTTAACCAGGATGGTCTCGATCTCTTGACCTCGTGATCCACCCGTCTCGGCCTCCCAAAGTGCTGGGATTACAGGCTTGAGCCATCACGCCCGGCCAACAATTAATTATTCTTAATAAATTATTAATGATATATGAAGTCTATTTAAAAGGAACTTGACCAGAGAAATATATCAAACTGCTAAAATGAGTGAGTTTTACCTTCTCTTTTCTTTATCTCTATCTGCATCATCTCTCTCTCTCTCTGTCTCTGTCTCTATCTCATCTCATATCTATCTCTACCATCTCTCTTTCTCTCTGTCATCTCTATCTCTATTTCTATCTCTGTCTCTATCTCTCTATCTCTATATGTATCTCTATCTCTAGGTCTATATTCCTCTATCTGTTTATCTCACCTATCTGACAAGCTCTGAGCAATGCCCATTGGCTCTACTTCAAATTATGCCCTAAATAAATCTTGTCCAACGGGCAGCCTGTGGGGCACATGAAACCCAGGATGGCTTTGAATGCAGCCCAACAAAATTTAATAAACTTTCTTAAACATTTTGATTTTTTTTTAAGGAAATCTGCTATAATTAGTGTTAGTGTATCTTATTTGTGGCCCAAGACAATTCTTTTAGTGTGGCCAAGGGAAGCCCAAAGACTGGACACCTCAAGCTCTTCTATTCTATTCCTTCAGTATCACCTTACTGCAAGTCCCTCTCTTGTCTTGCAAGACTTCACATCTTGCAAAAACTTCCTAAGTACTTCCGCAAATCTGTTTCTATGTGCTTTCCCTTTATTTTTCACATAGCAAGCAGAGTATCCTTTCTCCAACTTAGGTGTCTTATTTCATTTTCTTAGATGACCTCTTCCCAGTTAAAGTTCCGTCTCCTAAACTGAGCCTACATTCCTTGTCTGCCTAAACCCTTGTTCCCCTTACCTTGCTTCAGTCACTCTGGTCTAATGATCTTTTCTGATAATGCCAAATATTGTCCTATGTCAGAGTCTTTGCATTTGATATTTTTGCATTTGAGAAATACAATTCTCATTTGAGAAAGATAAGTTCACTCAGGTCTCTTTTCAAATGTGGCCTCCTCAAAGATTCCTTCCCTGCTCATCCTATGACTGTAGCTATTCACCCTTGACAATAAACTTTTTGTCTAGAGAGCCCTTACTTTTATTCATAACATTTATTACTTCTCAAAATATGTGCATATTTATTTTCCATAGTAATATATCAGTTCAAAATATAATGTGAGGTGATTTACTTAGTTTGTTTCCAAGTCCAACTCCAGTAAGTTCCCAGTATACAGTAAAAATTCAAATATTTATCATATGAATGAATATATGAATTAATAAGGGATAAGATACTTATATTTGGAAAAATTTCTGTAATGGAATTCAATGGAAATGGCTAGGGAAGAAAATCACTTCATAAAATATTATTATCAGAATTACACATAATTTATATTTTCAATTTTTGTGCTGCTTTGATTTTTCCAATTTTTGAGGAAACAAGTTAGTTTTTAAAATAATATGTGTCTGCTTTAGATTACCGTATTATTATTAAATGTTTGTCTAAACATTTGTAACCAGATTCTAGTTGAAATAGATCACTTCACACTTGGCAGTTGGTCTGCTGCAAATATATTTTCTAATTGCTCTTTAAGTAAAATAAAGCAAAAAATACTTTTTCTTCATGCAGCTTATCTAATTGATTTATTTTTATTATGTTATATTCTAATATTTCTTAGAAGTGTATTCTATCTAATTCTAAATTTGGATGAATATCTGTAGTTTAGCACATGGCGTTTTTTGTCTTAATTCTATTTAAGTGAGAGTGACAAAGCAGACTACAGTCGGAGTTATAGTAAATTGAAAATGATTCAATACTACCTTAGAATAATGCAGTTATATAATTGGGGTTCTGGCATTGACATGATTTTTAAAAATTTATTTGCATTGTGTGTTCATTCTAATTCAAAAACCACAATTGCTTGTCTTTTTCTCTGTGTATATTACACAATTTAATAGACTTAGCTTAAAAAATCCTCTCGTGGCCTGGCATGGTGGTTCATGCCTGTCCCAGCATTTTGGGAGGCCGAGATGGGTGGATCACGAGGTCAAAAGATCGAGACCATCCTGGCCAACATGGTGAATCCCCGTCTCTACTAAAAATACAAAAATTAGCTGGGTGTGGTGGTGCACTCCTATAGTCCCAACTAGTCAGGAGGCTGAGGCAGGAGAATTGCTTGAACCCAGGAGGCGGAGGTTGCAGTTAGCCGAGATCCTGCCACTGAACTCCAGACTGGTGACAAAGCACGACTGTGTCAAAAAAAAAAAAAAATTCACTCTTTAAGTGAAAAGGATAGTGAAGTATTATTAATATATGTCAAGGTTTCTCAACTTCAGATGGGTAACATAGTGATATTTTGGGCTAAACAATGCTTTGTTGGGAGATGGGATGTGGCTATCCAATAATTGCTTGGCAGTATTCTTAGCCTCTATTCACCCATTGTGACAAGCAAACATATATCCAGACATTTCCAAATATCCCCTGGTGAGGAATCACTTTGAGTTGTAAATGACAGATATACTTAGAGGAAAAAACAACTACAGTAAATCCAATAAAGTTTCATTATGGAAGAAGTAAAATAAGTGCTTATTTGTAAATATCTTATGTGTAGTTTGCAGTCATGAAAATTGAAAATATTACCATTGAAGCACTTTACTGACTGACCTTACAGTGTTTATGACTTATTCATTTATAGTTCATATGCACATAGACACTCTCATTCCACTTAAATTGGCCTTCCATTCACAGAAAAGTGTGCTTTGGTTCTATTATTCAGCTTTTATTCAATTAAAAGAGATGTCTGAAATTTACTAGTCTCCCATAGAGTCAATATAGCCCATTAAATAGACATTTTATTTTCCATTTTCTCAAAATAAAGTGCCAATGAAATTAGAAGTTTAATTATGCAGTATACTGATATTTGAGCATTTTATCATCTTGCTTCCTTGCTTTTTATTTAATTTAGTTTTACTGCAACACAGACCACAACCTGTACTTTAGCATGGAATGAGTTCCAGTTCCTCAGGGGCACTTATTTTTTTTTCTTATTGTAAGCCTGTCACATTCATGTGTACACGAAATGCTTATTTAGGATAGAGGATTTTGCTTCTCACATTTTGGGCTAAGCTGATAAGAATTGAATATTTTTTTTTTTTTGCCTGCTAGCTTGCTTTCAAGGAAGATTAAGAACATAGAAAACATGTTTAATGTATTTTGGCTGAACTCAGGGATCGAGTTAACTGAATCTCAGATATATCCTGTGTTTAAAGATTGCCTCACTACATAACAAGTATTTATTCAGTCAGAGAAAGACCTCCCTCTGACCAGGTTAGAAAATTTTGTAGAGAATTGTATTAAGATGAGGAAAAAAAATATCAAATTGTAGTACTAGAAGAAAATCCAAATGATTTTATAGAATTCCATTTCACTTTTCAAATTCCAATTTGAAGCACAGAGAGATTGAACAGCATACTTAATGACACACACAGCTAATTCATTGTACAGCAGGAATTTGAAACATTTTTTTAAAATCATAGGTCACCAATTCCCACCAACCCAACAGGGAGGCTGGGGTAAGATTCATTGCTGTATAGTTTTAATTTCAGTCTTTATAGGCATAGGCAAATACTTGGAAGGAAACTCCCCAGATAAATTTGCACAACCTTAAGCCATCAAGCTTTTGACATGACTTAGTAAAATTACAGTAATACCACTAATCTGACACAGTGACAGGCCTAATAAATAAAGTATGAGGAATATATACTTACGTTAGTTTTTAATTTACCTAAAAACTATCTTCTTCATAACACTAAGATAATTTTGAAAGTGCTTTTAAAAGGAGTTAACCAGCTTGCTTTGGGCAGGCAGTAAAGGAAGTGTCCCCAGAGAACATCCGACCTCCTCCACAAGTGCTTACACCAGATGTTTCATGCAGATAAGGGAACTTGCACAGCGGGCTTACATAAACATGATGGCAGTTAGGTAAGCCCCCTTAACACTTGTGTGGTAAGTGAAATAAATCAATATGGAGCAGTTCAGTCTAAGGGCCCTCATGCACACTGGAAGGACATGGTGGAGCTGCCAGGAATTCCTGCCTTAAGCCCTGGTATACAACTGTGAAGGGGGCAACTGGCTTTCAGGACTCTTTTCTTTGCTGAGAGCTTCCTTTCACTTAGTAAATTCCTTATTAAAATATATATATATTTTTTATTGCATTTTAGGTTTTGGGGTACATGTGAAGAACATGCAAGATTGTTGCATAGGTACATACATGGCAATGTGGTTTACTGCCTTCCTCCCCATCACCTGTATCTCGCATTTCTCCCCATGTTATCCCTCCCCAACACCCCCCCCACTGTCCCTCCCCTAGTTCCCCCCCACAGACCCCAGAGTGTGATGCTCCCCTCCCTATGTCCATGTATTCTCATTGTTCAACACCCCCTTATGAGTGAGAGCATGCAGTGTTTGATTTTTCTGTTCTTGTGTCAGTTCACTGAGAATGATGGTTTCTAGGTTCATCCATGTCCCTACAAAAGACAAATTGTATTACTAGAATTGTATTATTACTAAATTGTATTATGGCTGCATAGCATTCCATGTCCTGTCCAGTCTATCATCAATAGGCGTTTGGGTTGGTTCCAAGTCTTTGCTATTGTAAACAGTGCTGCAATGAACATTCATGTGCATGTGTCCTTATAATTGAATGATTTATAATCCTTTGGATATATACATAGTAATGAGATTGCTGGGTCAAATGGAATTTCCATTTCTAGGTCCTTGAGAATCACCACACTGTCTTCCACAATGGTTGAACTAATTTACACTCCCACCAACAGTGTAAAAATGTTCCTATTTCTCCACATCCTCTCCAGCACCTGTTGTCTCCAGATTTTTTAATGATGGCCATTCTAACTGGTGTGAGATGGTATCTCAATGTAGTTTTGATTTTCATTTCTCTATTGACCAGTGATGATGAGCATTTTTTCACATGTTTGTTGGCCTCATATATGCCTTCTTTTGTAAAGTGTCCATATCCTTCACCCACTTTTGAATGGATTTGTTGGTTTTTTTCATACTCGACTCACTCTTTGGTGTCAGCATGCCTATTTCTTCCTGGTCATAAGACAAGAAGCCAGACTTGGTTGAGCTAAGAGGTAAAACTTCTGTATTACTTTTAAACTCTTTCAAACTAATTATATTATTATGTAAATTACATATATAAATGCATATATAGATATGTACATATACACACATATAGACAGTACAAATCTCTATATATGTAGTTATATATATTATTTATATATAGCAATATATGAATGTAGCAATACATGAATTCCACTATGATTGATTTAAATTATGTTACATTATTTATGCCAACTGTATAATATTTTGTATAAGTATATCTACAAGTAATTTATTTTCAACTAAAACTCTATAGTTATTACATTCATGTTTTATTCTAACAAATTTAATTTGGAGATTTTATTACCTTCCTTTAGAGAGGTAAGAAATTGTAAAACTTTTTGAATACCTAGATGTTCTCTGTTTCATTTGAGCTTCTAATTGCTTTTAGGTTTATCACTCTGCTTTGAAAAAACTAAATTTCCATTAGACTGGATTTGGAATAAAACTGAAAATCCTCATTTTCACCTATGTTAATAATTTGTTGTCTAATTTTCAAAGCTCATGCCTCAGTATTTTCCACTTCATTCAGGATCTTCTTGCAGTGACCATCTTTCTGTTCTACTGCACCAAGCCTTTTTCTACTTCTTTATATGCACTTGCTCCTCTATCTCATTATCATCTTTCAGGTCTTAATGTAAATATCACTTACTGGGAGAGCATTTCCTATATCAACAGAAAATAATTAGTGAGAAAATGGGAAGTTTATTTTGGTTGGCAAGCTACAAATTTCAAGATTACTCTTTGAATAGTTTTTTTTCTTGAACTGAATGACAATGACTTTGATGTTTTTCATCCAAATAATTCCCAACAATTCTGGGTAATAGATATAATACATAAGAGCATTTGATGTGATACCAAAAACTGAACGAATTGAAACTGTACATTTACTTAAATGAAAGCTGTAACTTCTTCAAATCATTATTACATAAATGCACTTTGCTTTTAAGTAATTCAGATAAAATCATTATTAATTCTTTAATGAAATGCTATCAAATATAGAGAATAAACAATTATTCTGAGATAAATGCCATGTGAATTAATGACAAGTGCTCAAAAATACTATTTACCTTCTTGATATCAGAAATTATGAGCTGCGTAAATATATATTGTATGAGTAAAAGCTTTCTATATGTATAGATGACTTTTATGACTCAGTTCCATTTATTATTTTCTATTCAAGTAACATATTTATGTTTGCTTGATGTATTTTAAAATTTTAATTAGATAATAGCACCCAAATCATTACTACGTTCATAAAAATGCTAAAATATTAAACAGTTTTTTTTACTTTTAATAATGATTCTAGTAATATATAAAGTTAATTTTAGCCAAATATCTCTCTGAATTAATGTATTAACTTACATCTATTGCTTTAAAATAGTAAGAATACTAATATTAATTTGTCAGCTGTGCAAAATACATAAATAGAAGTACTTAGAGAGCTGCCTATTGATGTAACTTGAGTACAATGATAGTATTTCCCTAATGTTTTCTCCACAGCCAGGAACTTCACCTGATATTTTGGCCATTGAAAAGTATTTTAAGATTAAGTTTCTACTTTTTGGTCATCGAAAAATATTTTAAGGTTAAGATTATGCTTTCAAATCATTCTACATGAAATGCATGTAAGTGACCCCAAAAAATGTTTTATATTTACAATTAACCAATATCTTGAGAATATGCCAATTGACAGCTATTATGATTGTTGCTTTCAAATAAATTATAACATTGATAGTATCATACATGATAAAATCTATTATGAGTTAGGTATTATTTTTCCCATTTATAGCGATTATAACGTTATACAGTATAAAGATAGAGAATTGGAAACTAAGAACAGAATTTGTGATTGTAAGATCATTATTCATTTATTAGAGTAATATTCAATATTGAGAAATGAGGCATCAGTTAGAAACAACTATTATTTATGAGACTGAAAAATACTAAGATTATTTCTAACGTGGACTGCTACAAAGGAGGGGAGGCACAGGTAAGGCGCAGGAGTGTCAAAATATAAGAAGGTGTTTTACTTGGATTAAAGTTACCCAAATAAACTTTACATAGGTCTGATCTTCCTGGACCACAAGTAAGTAAAAATACAAGTTGTTTCCCCATTGGCAGCAACATTTACAGAGCCTTTATCAAAGCAGAATGCCAGGAAATGCAGCTGGACTACCATTAAAATTCCAAAGGAAGGTAAGAAACACTTTTCCTATGTTAAATTATCAAAAGCAAGATTTTTTTTTTTTTTTTTTTACTCAAAGCATACAGTTTAATCTATACACTAGAAATCATTATTGAACTATCACTAGTTAGGCTATTCATCTTTATATCTATAAATTTGAAATTTTTATTGAAGCATTTGCATTTCTTGAAAATATATATAAAACTAATTTCTCTAGTGACCAGCTTAATAACTACATATTTTAAACTACTGATGTGATTAAGAATTGTTGCTACTTATTCTTAATGAGTGAATGTACCTTTTTCTCTATCAAACTGACACTTTGAACTGAAGTAGTATAGATATTCTGACAACCCCTGGAATTCTCAGGTTTGTGCTCATTGATTTTGCAAAACTATAGGGAACCACATAAACCTAGTCAACTGATCTTTGACAATGGAACACAAACAATACCATGGAGCAATGTATTATTTTCAACAAATGGTGTTGAATAACTAGACATCCACATAAAAAATAAATAAATATTCACACAGACCTTAGACCCTTCAGAGGAATTAACTCAATTAAAAGACCTAAATGCAATATGCAAACCTATGAAACTCCTAGAAGATAATGTTGACGAAAATCTAGATGACCTTGAGTTTGGGAATGACTTCTACATACAAAAACAAAGGCACAATCCATTAAATAAAAAATAAACAAGCTGGACTTCATTAGAATTAAATATTTTTGTTCTTCAAAACTAAAACAAAATACTTTCAAAAGAATAAAAAGAAAAGCCAGTGACTTGTAGAAAATATATATAAAAGACTTGTAAATAATTATCTAAAATATACAAAAATCTTATATACTCAACAGTAAAAAGTAACTTGATTAACAGATACACTGAAGACCTTAAAAGATACTTCACCTAAGATATACAGATGACAAATAAACATATGAAAAGATGCTTCATGTGTGTTATCAGGAAAATGTAAATTTAAACAATAGCAAGATACCCCTACATAACATTAGAATGGTCAAAATCCAGAAAAGTGACAATACCAAATGCTGGAAAAATGTGGAACAACAGGAACTTTCATGCACTGCTAGTAGCAACACAAACTCTACAGACACTTTGGAACAGTTTGGCTCTTTATTGCAAAACTAAACACACTCTTATCATACAATCCAGCAATTGCACTCTTTCGTATGAAGTCAGATTAGATAAAAAACTTAGTCCACACTGTTTCTTGTACACTTCCATTTACATTATCCCATTTGTTTACCTCAAACAAAACTGAAATTTGGCTTTCACTCCTCATTGATCTTCACCTTCTCACTGATCAGATGGCATTCCTCTACTTGAGTGAGTTTTCTCCTTAAAAGGAAGAGACATTCTCACAATTGTTTTTCTGATATTGCCCTCCATCACTTTCTGTAATTTACAACATAACCTTGAAATAAATTATCTATAGTATTTATGTACCCTGACACAATTGTAACACTTGTAATAGTATTGTAATCGAATTTAAAATATTTCATCAAGTATGAAAACTTACCTGAAAAGCAATATATTCATGAAACCATCAAATGTATTTTTCCTGTATGCATTTTCAAAACTTAGCTTTTATTTACAATGTCCAAATTCTTAGTTCAGTTTCTAAGAAGTGAGATGAGAGTGTGTAGTCATTTAGCGACGTTGGGGAATAGTAGATGGATGACATACTTCAGCATTTTTTCCTAATTAATACAGTATATGCTGTAAATTATTATAATCATGTTAGGTAAAATTGGCATTGAAGGTAATGTCAAATTGATCATATGCTATCCCCTTGCACAATAATTGTTTTCACATTTTCTAAATGTGATCATCTATAGTGATATTTCTATTAAGCCCAAGAAAGTATTTATTGGTCTCATGTACATCCTTGGAAAGTGTGATCCCACCATAGATTACAACTCTGCCCTAAATATTTTTCGAAAATCTTCAGCCCTCTTCTTTTTGACTTTTTGGAAGTAGTAATTCTCTGATAACCATATTTCTCTTTTTAAACAATTTTCTTCTTGAAAGCTTAAAAATTATCTTGCAATCAAAACATATATTGCTCTGGTTGAAGAACTATAAATAAGATAAAAACAAATTAACAATTAGATAATTGTTTGGGTCCTAATGAATATTTCCTTTTAAGAGAGGAAACCCTATATTGAAAATATGAGATTAACCTTTACGCAAAGAATGGTGTTCAAAATGCTATTAAGTCATTAACTTTGGCAAATAGGCATTTAACCTTTGTCAGAATTCAACAGTGTTTAACCTTTGTGTTTAAAATAGTGCTTCCATTAGGTATGCTTCAATTGCTGCAGATCAAATAAGAAGCAAGCTGCCTCTTGACCTGAAATTTAAACTAATCCTCATGTGACCTTTTCAGGAAGAGAAATTAAAGTTTATTGAACTTTATTTTAAAACAGCAAGGTTTTTGTGTTGTTTTTGTTTTAGTTTTGTTTTTAAGATTTGCAGGACTTTGCATATATCTTACTTCCTGCTGGGTAAGGATGATTCCAAATTGCTGCAATGAAAAGCTGTAGCTAGTGTATTTGCAGTGTTTTTGGAGGATGTAAACAAAGACAATTCTCTTGAGAAAGTATGTTTTAACAGTATTTCTAGGCAAACTCAGGAGATTCAGATTAACATTTATACTTTGGCTTATGTAAAAGTACAATTCTATTGTCTTCCCATTTAGTCATTGTTAATTTACAGTCATGGAGGAGAAAAGAAATAATTTGATTTAGCTATTATGGGCACACTAGTTGTGTAGAAAGCATTATTTCAAATCAAAAAGAGCTATTTTACTCCAACCATTTTCATCAGTCACTGTTACAGATCTACTGATACATTTCAAGTAATTTTCCTCTCTAAGTAGAGAACACAGTTCTGTCTTCTGTGTTTTCTATAACAGGTGTAATATTTGCAAGCATCTCAAGGGAAGATGTATTTTTATGAAAGATGCTTACCTACCCAACCAAAATGTTTTTGAGGATCTGCTGAAGATCTGGACTAAAAAGCACAAATTTTCCATAACTAAGAACAAGTGGAAAATGAGTAAACTAAGTTATGGTGTCTTTAATTGCCTTTCTCCTCTGATTAGCAGATCTTCAAATAGACATTAGGAGCTATAAAGTGGCCTTTTAATGTAAAATCACAAAGAATAAATTATAGGACAATATGTTTCCATTTTAAAAGAAAATGTGTCTGCTTTCAGAATGTGTCTCTATAGTCTAGTCTTTGGCATTATGGTGATATCCATTATTTTACTTTCACTTACATATTCTAAAAGTTTCATGTCCAAAAGTTTCCAAAACCTTCAGTTTCCAGAGAGAGAAAGCAATGTCTTAGAAGGAAATAACTCATAGTTTAAGACAAGAAAGTGTGCATCATTTGGCACCAATTCTAAAGTTTTCAAGTAGGTGAAGTTATTATTGAACATTTAGTGGCCTGCAGCTTCTGGAAACCTGCTTTCCTCAATTTCTAGTTATTTTAGGTTTATTTAATGTCCACTTGAACCTGCTTTTCTACTGCTAGTTACTTAAAAACTATAAATTCCAGAAAGGTTGGCACATAGGTCTTTCCAATAACTACAGCAATATCTGTGACTCAGGGAAGGCAAGCCCCCAAATTGACGCTTAGCCCAGGTGAGTTATTTCTTCCCCAGAAAAGAATTCATGGGTGAGATTGTAGTGTTAAACAATAATCTTTTATTGAACAACAGCTGTTTCTTACAAAGCAGGGCTACCTCACAGGCAATGCTATCTACATCTGCAATTGTGAGCTGTTGTATTTACATCCATTCATACCTATTTTTAATTACATACAAATTAAGGGGTACATTAATGCAAAATGTGGTGGGGGGTTCTTTAGAACTTTCTAGGAAATGGGCAGTAACTTCCAGGTCACTGAAAGGGCTGGTAACTTCCAGGTTGTTATCATGGCATTTATAAACTATCATGGCACTGATGGGAGTAATATGCTAATGAGCAATGAGGGTAGCTAGGGATTGCTTTCATTACCATCTGCTGGTTCCTGGCAGTTTTTAAAATTTCATCCTGTCATGATCAGGAAATAAATCCTGCTGGTGTCCTACCTCATGACCCCCTCAGTGATTAGATACTCCTCTTTAATCTTAACAGGGCTACATAAAGTCAGAGGTCTGTCTTCTGTAACTGTTTCCTGCTGATATTATGGATGTGGGCTCTGCCTAACATTGAGGGAGTAAAAATCTATGGATACCTGATCTAAGAGGACCAAATGCAGGATATTTATATTCTCCAGGTTAGAAGATAGGATGAGTTGCAAGCTTTATGCCAGAATAGACTTCATAGAAATTATTGTTGTCTACCAGACAAAAACTTAGTAGGTTAAACAAGCAAGGAACAAAAATTAGTAATAATAGCTCGCGAAGGTCTTAGGAAAGGTAAAAATCAGGTGACAATAATATAATAGATGTAGTTTATTACTGCACACACTCCTCCATGTAATTTATTTGTGTGTTTGCAAAACAACAGTTTTATGTTTTGTGCATTGTGTCCTCCTCTTAACATCTATGGAGATTTGTAAGAAACAGGTTTAACCCTGGACAAGTGTGCCCAGCCTGTGATTTCCTGAAGTTTAACAATAGGTAGGTATGTATTAATATCTGATAGGGGCTTTTCTATTTTATTTACAGTTCATCCTTAGGGGATTCTTCTTTTTAAGTTTTTAGTAACACTGAGTCTTCTTGTTGAAAATGGAAGCTACTCTTTTTTCTTTGTGCAAAAGGGCAATACTTTATTTTTGTAATTTTGAAAGGCCTTTTGAACGTGATCTATATTTCAGGTGGGGCATGGTAAAGCATATCAGTCCTCTCTTTCCTGTTATGGCCTTAGATTTTCAGGTTTCTTTGGGATTCACTTTAGCCAAGGGACTTCCATTAAGCATTCTAGAACAAATGGGAATGGAGTTAGGTAGGCACTCAGCCCTTAAAACGATTTTAAGCAATATATGAGTCAAAAATAAAAAAATTAAAAATGAGATGTACAGCAAGAAATACTGTGTATACAATCAAGTTATGCTGATACTGAAAGAAGACATTGCTTTTGTAGACCTCTATGATAAAAACATTTTAGCATAAGGCCATAACAATGTTTAAAAGTGGAGAGAAAAAATTTACAGGAGATGACACAAAGGGTCAGAGAAAGAGTTATCAACTTAGGACATCTCGAAAGGAGAAAAAGCTGAAAGAAGTCACACACAACAACAGTTGAATTTGAGATCTAAATAAGAGAAGCTTTAAAAGTGACCAATTATATTATTAAAATCAAAATTTTTTGTAATTTAGCAAATAAATCCCTTAAGAAAATTTTATGTTATCGTGTAGACCATTCTTTAGAAAGTCTATTGTAAATTATTTCCTTTTAATTAGAGCTAGCTTAATCACACACAAAATTTCTTTCATAAATTCCCTTCACTAGCCTTATCATGACATACCATCTATGACATGCTTGGACTTTCTGGCTTGTCCTATAATACATTTATTTATATTTTCCTTTCTCTGTTTTTTCTTTTCTCTATTACAGATCATTAACCCCTTTGTTAAATTACCAATAATTTTGCACTGGGACAAAAATTTATAATATAACATCGTTTTTCAAATACAATTTTTTTTATTTATATATATTCTCGAAAAAAATCCATCTTTATCCATAACTTATTTTACATCTTACTTATTTTTCGATTAGCTTGTTTCTTTATATTTTGAATCTCTCTTTTATGAACTTCTGAATTAGATAAAAACCATTCTTATTCCCAAGAAAGAATGCATATTTTTGGTACATTTTATATAAACTTTGGAGGCAAGAAATTCTAAACGGCCTATCAGATATTACCATTTTATAGTTGAGAATCATTCTATAGTTTCAAGATTTTAAACCACACAAAAGCTCAGTATTTAAAGACATTTTAATTATTCTGAATCCTACAAACATCAGTGTTTCACCTAGGTAAAAATCAAAGTTAAATTTTAGACGAAACCATATTCCGTTTCAAGAAACAAGATTAGACTAGTTTTCTTTGCTTAAATTATTAGCACTCTTATTTGTAAGACGATTTTTATAGCATGCTAGACATGAAACATATCACAGAAATGATGTGACCTATATAAGATATATAGACCTAAATTATTCACAAAATTGAGATCTGTCTACCTGGAAAAAATTTGTTTTCCCTAATAAGCATGAAAGTCAGGAATAGGCAGGGAAGTAGATCCCATACCAACAAACAAATCAGGCCACTGCATTTCATTCTGGGTGATAAAGTGAGACCCTATTTAAAAAATATATAAATGAATTAAAAATGGCAACAAAAAGAGTAAGAATCAGCACAGGCTGAAAGAATATGAATCAGCATAAGAAAATTATTTTTATTGACCTAGAAACTCACAGAGTTTGTCTCTATGTTTTCTTAGCTTGACTAAACATTAGACAGTCCCTAGGCCCTGAACCCCTTTTCTTAGAGCATTTAATTTGGAAAGCTTCTCACTATAAATTATTTCCTGATCTTTTTTGAGATGTATGTAATATCTTTCTTAAGGAGCTAAGAACCATCCTTTTGAAATGTAATTATCAAAAAATTGATAATTTTTTTAATTTTTAAAATTTTCCAGTCTCCTGATCTCTTGGAGAGCCTAGAAACCTAACTTTGAAGGGTTCCAATTAGCAAAAATAGATGACTTAATCACAGTGGACAATATTTGCAAGCTCTGAATTAAGGATACATGCTGTACTCATTCCATTAATCAGCCTCCCATTGATACAATGTCCTCTGTAACATGTTTTTCATCAGTTTACACTGGCAATTTATAAACCAGCTAAGCTTTTTTCTCATGAAGTTGAGTTCAGACTATGTTCTGACCTATCTCCCCTATTGCAGTAACTTCAATTAAAGTATTTCATCCTTGTTTAAATGTATCTGGCACACTTTTGCTTTGAATGTCTATATATGTAATTAAGGGATACTATTTTCACTGAGATAAATACCTTTGAGTTTGTCATTGGTTTGACAATAAATTAGACAAAATGTTTAAACTACTTGAAATGGTGTTTATTGATTTTAGTAAAAACAATTCCCAACAACTGAAGATTCTTTTGGTCTTTTTTTTTGGTTGTTTAGTTTGTTTTCCTTAAGAACAAATTCCTCACCCAAACAGTGCCCCTACAGACATGTATGTATTTAGAAGACTTCACCATATATAAGTCATGGTTGCTTAGACATGGAAGTAAAATTACTTTGAAATAGACCAAATAGATTCTCTCTTCCAAAATAATGTTTTAAAATTGTAAAATATTTAAGTCTATTGGTAGTAGAGTAAGATTCATAACTTGTAAAACAAACTGTTTGTAATATCAGCTAAATACAATATATACCACAGACCAAATAGGAAAAATAGGAAGAAGTCATAGGAAGTTGGCATAAAATTTATTTGATGCACTGAAATCTTCAGCAATGGTTTCAGTTAGAAAAGTTAATTATTAAAGACCATAGTAATAACCCCACCTAGGTACAAGAGTTAGAGAGCAATATATATAATTTGGAGAAAACTGATATTGCACCACCTAGCTCAATCATGGTAACCAGTTTGGAGCTGAAGTAACATAGTAATGCAGTTATACTTTCTTTATCATAACTCAAGTTTGAGACTGAGAAGGGAAGATTTCTTAAGCAAGACAGCAACTATATAATTGGACACCCAAGCCTAATTCCATGGATTACCTAAAGCTTAGCTATAAACAGAGATCTAAGGTTAGCATAAAACTCCCAACGACACTGTGGACCCTGATACAGCATTTTTAATAGATTCAGAGAGAATATGTAATGAGAGAATATTTCCAAACAGCTGGCTGCTGAAGCAAGTCCCCAGCCCTTTTCTTCACTTTTCTCAGGAAAAGAAAGACTGAATCATAAAAATAAAGAATGTACACCCATTCTTACCACTTAGGTGCTAAGGAGATTTAAATAGTGCCCAAGTAAACAGAGAAGAGGTTTTGGTACAAATGATAAGCCCAGAACAATATAGATGGAAAGAGCATTAATTTGTTTTAAAAAAACACACAAATATATTTTCAATAGCAGCATATTCTTCCATGTTATAAATTTGCTATAACTTACTAACTCATTCTCCTCTATGTTATGTCATTTATATTATACTGGCTTTTGTTTGTTGATTCTATTATTAACATTGCTGCACTGAATATACTTATACATACATATTTGCACCATTCTGATTATTTTGTTTGGGTATAGTTTCAAGAAATAAGTTGGCAAATAAAAAGTGTTACTGCTTTGAATTATTGGTACATATTGTCGAATTGCCCTTTAGAACACTTTCCACCATCAATACAGCAGAATAGCCATTTTAAAAATTCAGTATTTATAAGCAACATGATTATTTCAAAGTCCACATTAGATCTAGGTTTGGATGCACAGCTGATGAAGAACAAGATAGAAACAATGTTCCCTGGGACCTTAACCAGCCATGAGTAAGCATAAGATTTATTGCACACAGAAATATAATGAAAATAAAATGGAGAGTGCTGATTAGGATAAATGAAAATTATTAAAGAGCCACCATATTTGATATATATCAGGTCCCTACACATTCTGCCAATTACTCTCTTCACAATACCTGCCACCTATCACAACCAGCCTTATATAGAGATACAGGTCCTTGCTAAGCAATTCCAAGAGATATATTATACATTCTTCTGTGTGAACTAATGGATAGTTATTGGTTCCATTTGTGAGAAAATGTCCTTTCCACAGAAAAATTGACCAAAGCAATGCAATTCATGGTGAACCAACAGGGAACTTGATGTAAATTACACTTTTCTTACTCTCAAAAAGGAAAAGGCTAATATTTATTTATGTGGACAGGGATTTTTTCTTTGAGGGAATGTAAAGATCAAAAATATTATTTAAGACTGTTTTCTTATCTGGTCAAAAGAGGGCCCATCTATACATAAAATTTGGAGTTAATTCATTCAAGTAAAAATTTAACTATCAATAATGTAATAAAATTATAGCTAAATATGTAATGAGCAAAAACAAAGAATTATATTTAAAAGTGAACACTGTCACCTGGCATACTCAGACCAGAATAGGTCTCTTACATGATGCCTTGGTAAGGATATTCATTCCCTGCTAAGCATTTGCTAAGTATATACATTTCAGCCATTAGACATGGGTAAAACAGGCCTAAAATTAATGAGGATCACTGGAAAATCTTGCAGACTGAGTTGTTTTTATTGTTTCCCTTAGTAATCTAATAAGAATCAATATTTTAAAGAACATATTATTAATGGACATGCTAAAATATAGAATGGCAAATGATTACTAAATTAATAATGTAATATATTTAGAAACTGGGTAATTGCAAGTTAGAAGTGATCAATCAACTTGGGATTTTTGGGCATCTGTATTGATATATATATATATATATATATTTTTAAACTGCATATATTTAAAGTATATGATATTTTGATATATGTATATGCCTGTGAATTCACTACCACAGTCAAATATACAAACTTATCTATCATGCACAAAATATTCTTTCTACTCCTAAATATTGGCTTCTTTCTAATCCTTCCTGCTCCCTTTCACCTGTCCCAATGCAAGTACTGATCTGCTTTCTGACATTACAGATTAGTTCATATTTCTTAGAGTTTTATATAAATGCAATCATATAGCAGATTTGCTTTTGTTAAGTGGACTTTCTCACTCAGCATAATTATTATAAGATTTATCGATATAGTTAAATTTGTCAAAAGCTCATTATTTTTCACCTCTGAGTATTATTTTGCTGCTACCATCCATTGTCCATTTCTATGTTTTAAGAGACTTTCATATATTCTACATTCAATTCCTTTATGATATAAATGATTTGCAAATATTTTCTTGTAGTCAGTGGCTGGACTTTTTATTCTCTTAATAATAGTAATAATTTATTCTGTCAATTGTTAATGGTTATTTGAGTTATTTTGAATTTGGGGCTCTCATCATATGTACTAACTATGAACAATTGTGTGCAATTATTTTTATGGACAGAGACTGTTATTTCTCTTTGATGAGCAGCTAGATGTAAATTTCCTGGGCCATGTGGCAAGCATATATGTCTATATACTGGTTTCCTGAAATGGTAAAAATGTTTTCCAGGCTAGATTTAGCACTATATATTCCCACTGGCAACTCTAATTCCTCTATATCTCAGAAAAAACTTTTATGGTCAGTCTGTCTGAGTTTCTAATAGATTAATAAAAGATTCTCTCATTGTAGTTTAATATGCATATACCAAAATAATGGTGTTTTAAATTTATATTTGTTAACCTTCATTTTAGATTTGGGGTAGATGTGGTTTGTTACATAGGTAAACATATGTTATGAGGGATTGTTGCACACATTATTTCATCACCCAGGTTAAAATTATTTTTTGTTTGCTTACTTGTCATCAGTATACACCATTCGTAGAGGTATGTCTGCTTCCATCCTTTGTCCATTTCTATGTTTTAAGCAATTTTTATATATTCTAGATTCAAGTCCTTTATGATATAAATGATTTTTCAAATATTTTCTTACGGTCAGTGGCTAGACTTTTCATTCTCTGAACAATGTCTCTTTTTAATTTTATTTTTACAAAGTCTATTTTATCAATTTGTTTTTCAAAGATTGCATTTTTGATGTTCAATATAATAATTCCTTGCCTAACCCATTGACATGGTTTGGCTGTGTCTCTAACCATTGATATGGTTTGGCTGTGTCTTATCCTGAATTGTTTTATAGTTCTCATAATCCCCATGTGTGGTGGGAGGAACTAGGTGAAGGTAACTGAATCATGGGGGTCATTTTCCCCATCCCATTCTCATGATAGTGAGTTAGTTCTTACAAGATCTGATGGATTCATTGGGGCATTCCCCATTTGCTGGGCACTCACTTCACTCTTCTGCTGCCATGTGAAGAAGGATGGGTTTGCTTTCCCTTCCATCGTGATTGTAAGTTTCCTGAGGCCTCCCCACCCATGAAAAACTGAGTCAATTTTTTTATATAAATTATTCTGTCTCAGGTTTATCTTTATTAGCAATGTGAGAAAGGACTAATACACCCATGATCACAAATGATTTTCTATTATGTTTTCTTAGAGCTTTTTAAAGTTTTAAGGTATTTATTTAGGTATGTGATCAATTTGGGGGTTAATATTTGAATATGGTTCAAGATATTAGTCAAAATTTGTTTTGTTTTGTTTTGTTTGAATATGAATTTCCAGTAATTCCACACCACCATTCATTTTTATCCATTCTCCACCAAATTGCTTTTGCATCTTTGTTGAAAATCAGTTATCTCTACATGTGTTTGGATTTATTTCTGACACTAAATAACCCTGTTTTATTTGCCTTTTTATTTGTCTTTATGCCAATATTGTACTGTATTCCTTAATGAATGCTGACTAATTATTAAATTCAGGTAATGAAAGAACTCTAACTTTATATTTAAAAAATATTTTGATAATTATGGTTATTTGCCTATGATATGGTTAGGCTTTATGGCCCCACTCAAACCTCATCTTGAATCGTAATCCTCATAATCCTTACGTGTTAATGGGAAAACTAGGATAAAGGAATTGAAATCATGGGGATAATTTCCCCCATGCTATTCTTCTGATAGTGAGTTATCTGATGGTTTTATCAGGAGATCTGATGGTTTTATTAGGGCTCTTCCCCTTTTGCCCAGTTCTTCTACTACTCCCTTGTGAAGAAGGTGCCTTGGCTCCCTTTAGCCTTTCACCATGATTGTAAGTTTCTGAGGCCTCCTCAGTCATGTGAAACTGTTAGTGAATTAAACCTCTTTCTTTTATAAGTTACTCAGTTTTGGGTAGTTCATTACAGCAGTATGAAACAGACTAATACAGCCTATTTATGTAAATTTTAGTGTGATCATTTCAATTTTTACCATAAAATATGCTGCATTTTAAAAATTGTAATTGCATTGTATCAATACATCAATTTAAAGAGATTTGATACCTTTATAATGTGTCTTCTGACCCAAGAACATGTTAAGCCTCTTCATTAATCAAAATATCTAATTTATCTCTTCAATATTTTTAAAATTTTTAGTGCATAGGTCTTGTACAATTTTGTCAAATTTATTTTCAAACTTTTTCATATTTGGATATTTTCTAAGTGATATTAAAAATTCAAGGTTTAAATGCATGTTTCCAATATATAGGAATACAACTGATTTCCAACTCACTTATTAGTTCAGTAGGGTTTTTTTGTATAGTTCACTCATTTTTCTATAGAGGAAATTATGTTATCTAAGAATTAAGAAAATTAAAATTTTTCTGCTAACTTGAATGTCTTTTGTTTTTCTCTTTTCCTTACCTTATTGAAGTAATTAGAACCTCCAATACCATGTTGAATAGAGCTGCTCAAAGCAGACATCCATGTGTTTTTTGTGGTCTTAAGGGAAAACCTCAATACTTTTATTTCTAAACATGTTAACTGTAGGTTTTTTTGGGTTTTTTTTTTTTTTTTTTTTTTTTTAAATAGATGTCTCCAACCAATTTGTAAGGAGATCCCCTCTTTTCTTAGTTTGTTGAGAATTTTTATCAGGTTTGGATGTTGACTTTTGCAAATAACTTTGTTGCCTCTATTCAGAATATATGATTTTTGTTCTTTGGTTTGTTAATGCAATCAAATACATTGATTACATTTCAAATGCTTAACAAACCTTGCATACCTGGGATAGATTCCACTTGGACATGATATATTATTTTAATACTTTACTGAGTTTAATTTATTAAAGTTATACTTACAATGCTGAATTGATTACATTAGACATATTAATATGTAGATAGGTTTGGTATCAGGATAATGCTAGCTTGAAAAAATAACTTGGGAATGAATCTGCAAATGTCTGGTAGAGTTTTTGTACTATTAGTTTTGTTTCTCCCATAGATGTTTTCATGTTATCTCTACTTGATATTTCTCACTAGCAAAAGAAAACTATTTTTCCATATTTAAAAATTTCTTCTCTTGACCCCTCCTTCTCTTCAACTGCTGCTTTGTCTTGCAGCTTTCTCAGACAGCCCGTCTCTATTTAACTCCTCCAAATCCTTTACTAAATTGTCTTTAATATGGTCCTTATTAAATTGTTATTGCCCCATTCAAAGAAAGTTGTGGCTGTAAATGTAAAGAAATATTTCTATGTTGCTAAAATTAATGATCATTAGTATTTTATCAGTTGACTTTTTTAAGTACTTTATTTTTTTTAAGAAACCATAAGTTTACAGGAAAATTAAGAGGAGTCTACAGAGATTTTTCATATCACCCTTGCTTCCACATATGCATAACCTTCCTCATTATCAATATCCTCCATCAGAGTGGTACATTTGTTACAACTGATGAACCTAAGTTGACACATCATAATAACCCAAAGTCCCTGGTTTACATTAGTGTTCACTCTTTTTTTTTTTCCTGAGACAGGGTCTCACTGTGTCCCCTAAGCTGGAGTTTATTGGTGCAATCACAGCACACAACACCCTCTACTTCTGAGGCATGACCCATCACACCTGGCCTCAGCATTAGCGTTCACTAGTATGTTGTACATTCTATGGGTTTGGACAGATAAATAATGGCATGTGTTAATTGTACTATTACATATGAATTGTTCAGCATATAGTCTTTTGAGATTGTCTTCTTTTCCTTAGTCATATGCATTTAAAGTTAATCTGTGTTTTTTCATGACTTAATGGCTTATTTCTTCTTAGCACTGAATAATATTCCATTGCCTGAATGTCCCAGTTTTTATTTTTTTCATTCGCCCACTGAAGGACATTTTGATTGCTTCCAAGTTTTGGCAATTATAAATAAAGCTGCTACAAAACTTTATATAGAGGTTTTTGTGAAGATAAAAGTTTTCAACTCCTTTGGATAAATACCAAAGAGTGCAATTGCTGTGTCATTTAATGAGTATGTTTAGTTTTGTGAGAAACTACCCAGCTGTCTTTCCGAATAGCTTTAACATTTTACATTTCAGCAATGATGAATAAGAGCCCTTTATCCTCCACAAGTTAAGAGCATTTGATGTCAGTTTTCCAGATTTGCGAAATTCTAACAGACCCATTGTAGTATCTCATTGTTTTAATTTACATTTTTCTGATGACATATGATGTGGACCATCTTGTCATTGCCTATTTGCAATCTGTATAATCTTCTTTAAGTAAAGTAATGTGTCTTTTAAGATCTTCAGCCCATTTTTCAGTCAGATTGTTTACTGTTGAATTTTAAGGGTGCATTGTATATTTTAGATAACTGTCCTCTATCAGATTTGCCTTTTCCAAATGTTCCCTCCCAGTCTGTGCCTTGTCTTTTTCTTATCTAGACATTATCTTATGCAGAACAGAAGTTTTCATTTCATTGAAGCTCATCATTTTTTTTTTATAGATTGTATCTATGATGCTGTATCTAAAAAGCCATCTTCATACCCATGGTTATCTAGATTTTCTTCCATGTTATTTATAGGAGTTTTATTGTTTTGTGTTTTACATTTAGACACATTATTCACTATGAGTTAATTTTTGTGAAACATGTAAGGTCTCCATCGAGATTCAATTTTTTGAATGTGGATGTTCATTTGTTCAGTAAAAAGGCTAATTTTGCTCTATTATATTGCTTTTACTTATTTTTTAAGGGTCAGTTGACTATATATTTATGTGGGTTTATTTCTGGGTTCTCTATTCTGTTCTATTGATCTGTTTTTCTGTTACTTTGTCCATACCACACTGTCTTTATTATTAAAGCTTTATAGTAAGTCTTGAAGTCAGGTAGTGTCACTCTTCCAACTTTGTTCTTCTCTTTCAATGTGCGCTTGCTCTTTTGCACTTTTTGCCTCTCCATATAAACTTTAGCATTTGTTTTTTAATATTCACATAACTTGTTGATATTTTCATTGGAATTTCATTTAATCTGTAACCAAGTTGGAAAGAACCAACATTGTATCAATATTCACTCTTTCTGCATATGAATAAAAAATGTTTCTATATTCATTTAGTTTTTTAAATGTCTTTCATGAGAGTTTTTTTTACTTTCTCTCATATTGATCTTATATGTATTTTTCTAGAGTCATATATAAATATTTCATTATTGGGAATGCTACTGTAAATGGTTTTATGGGTTTTGTTTCAAATTTAACTTGTTAATTGCTCTTATATAGAAAAGTGGTTGACTTTTGTATCATTTTTAATTAACTTTTGTTAATACATAAAACCTTGCATACTGCAAGCATGCTATAATCACTTATTAGCTTGTAAGTTAATTGCTTATAAGCTACTCTTAAATCAATTATTTTGAATTGTCTGCATAGGTGATCATGTCTGCTGTGAAAAAAATAAGACAGGTTTATTTTGTCCTTTGCAGTCTACACACCTATTATTCCCTTTTCTTTTCTTACTGCATTTGCTAGTACTTTCAATATGATGTTGAAAATAAGTAGCGAGTCAGCCTTGCCTTTATCTTAGTGGGAAAGCTTCAAATTCCTCACCATTAAGTATGATGTTAGCTGTCGGTTTTTCATAAATATTATTTATCAAGTTGAGAAAGTTATACTCTATTCCTAGTTTACTGAGATTTATTTTTTCAATCATAAATGGGTATTGGGATTTGTAAAGTACTTATTTTGCATCTATTGATATAATCATGTGATTTTTATTTTTTAACATACTGATATGATGCATTGCATTAGTTAATTTTCAAATGTTGAAGTAGCCTTGCATATCTGAAAAAAATCCCACTTGTTTGTGGTGTATGATTGTTTTAATATATGATTGAAATTAGTTGGTTATTTTACTTAGCACTTTTGTATCTATGTTCATGAGTTATGTTGGCGTGTAGTTTTTTGTTTGTTTGTTTGTTTGTTTGTTTTCCTGGCAATGTATTTGTATACTTTTGGTGTTCGGGTAATACTAGCTATATAAAGTGAATTAGAAAGTATTCTCTCTGCTTCCATCCTCTGAAAGGCATTGTGTAGGATTAGTGTAATTCTAAAAACACTTTAAACATTGGTTGAATTTACCAGTGAACTCATCTGGGGCTGCTGCTCTCTGTTTTAGAGATTTATCAGTTATAAATTCAGCTTTTAAAAATAGATATAGGCCTATTTGAATTGTCTACTTTTTCCACTGTAAGTTTTGGCACCTTTTGTCACCTAGGTTGCCAAATTTGTACACATATACTTATTATCCTCTTGATGTTCACAAGATCTGAAATGATGTTCTCTCTCTAATTTTTGATATTGTAAATCGTGTCCTCTCCCCTTTTTTTTTCATTACCCTGGGTGAAGGCTTACTAATTTTATTGATCATTTTAGAGAACCAGTTTTTGGTTTTGTTGATTATTGATTTTCCGTTTTGAGTTTCATTGATTTCTGCTCTAATTCTTATTATTTATTTTCTTCTGCTTATTTTGGATTAATTTGCTCCGCTTTTTTTGTTTCCTAGATATAAACTTAGAATATTTACTTTAGATACTTGTTTTTTTCTGATATATATTTCCAGGGTATAAATTGCATGTGGTGAATTTTCATTGCACTACCTTCACCACATCCCACTAATTTGAACAAATTGTGTTTTCATTTTAATTTAGTTTAAAATATTTTTAAATCTTTCTTGTGATTTCTTCTTTGACCTATTTGTTATTTAGAAGTGTGTTTCTTAATCTCCATTTATTTTTGAATTTTCCAGTTATCTTTATGTTACTGATTTCTAGGTTACATCCATTTTTTTCTAAGAGCACATTGTATAATTTCTGGTCTTTAAATTTGTTACAGTGTGTTTTATGCCCCATACTGAGGTCAATCTTGGTGAATATTGGTTGGATTTTCAGGAAAGATTGACACCATTTATTAGTACCTTCTACTAGAAAAACTTTCTTATTCTTAGGCTCATTCTAAGCATTCAAAAATAAAATTGCAAAACTAAAGAAGTTTTAATTAAAAATAAATTCTAAGTTATTTGAATCTTGTCAGAAGACATGTTCTGTTTTTTGTATGTTGTTATTTATTGTGACTTGTTTGTGGACTCTAGTAACAATTGTTAAAATTTACATGATTACCTCAGAGGAATATGTATGTTTTAAATATTGGATATCAATTTTTATGTATGTTCAACTTTTCTACAACTTTACCAACATTAGATCTTCTTGGTCTTTCATGGTTCCAAGAAGTATTTTATTAATTGTAATATATAATATATATGAATACAATAAAATATAACATATAAGATATAATAATTAATTTATCAATTTCTCTTTATATACATCTTTGCCATATGGATTCTGAGCCCGTGTACTCAAAGGCATGTAAATTTTACCTCTTTTATGGCATTCTTAATAATTGAACTTTTAATGGTTACCCTCTGTATCCTAATAATGATTTTTAACTTTGTAAAACATTAATTTAACTACATAATTTCTTGGGGGCTACTCTTTACCTCATATATCACTTCTTGTTATTTTACTATCAAACTATCTGACTATTCATGTGTTACAATTTTTTTTTCTAAACAGCACATATTTATAATTCATTCTTCTTTCTCAAATTGAAAAATAATCACTATCTGATAGAAAAAGTTGGGCATATTTCCATGTATTGTGATGAAATTTGAAACCACTTTTTCAAAATACTTTACGCCTTCTTTTGAATGTTGTTTCCTTCCATTGAATGATTAGTTTTTAAAATAACATTACTCATGTAGAATTTGGAAGGTTATTCCCTCTATTTTTTTACTTAAAAGGTACAATTTATGTAAGAAATAAATAAGAAATTTTACCGTTTTTATGTGCAATGCAATTTCTTAGACAACTAAATCTGAGCACCTCTATGCAGTTTTTCATAACTATTCATAACTTCTTTCTTAATAATAGCTTATGTTTTCATCCCTATACTGTGTCTAAAAAAGTTACTATGATGTGTAAGAGAGGATTAAAGACATGGAGTCAATATTTTACCACTTAATATTTATTTATATTTACATATGTGTTTTCTTTTCTTTGTTTCTTGGTCTTTCTTGCACCTTAGAACTTCCTTCTGGAATTATAATTATTTTTTTTTTCTTTTTCTTGACAGACATTCTCTATTAACTTATTTAGTGAAGATACTAAATACTGTGCCTGTTACATCATAAGTACCTAATGTCCATTTGTTTAATAATTAATTATATTTCTCATTAGAATGATGCAATAGTGAAAGCAAATAGAGAACAGAAAGTCTCTTGCTGTATGTATATTATAGCATTTATAAAACATCCAAGGCTAGTATCTTACTCAAACTTTCTATAAAGAAGATATAGTAAGAAATCCAGAATATTTTGTAAATGTCATACTGGTATATGTTTAAACGATGAGGAATGTCATGCTGCTATATATTGAAACTATAAAGATGAATAATACAAGGTGGGGGGGTGCTCCAAGAGCACCAGACTACATGATTTTATGCCAGATAGCCAACATCTGTGCCTCAGTTTCCTTTTCACAAAAAATGAGGATGGAACAATAGCACCTACCATATGCGGCTGCAGCAACAATTCAGCAATTCAATGACTCCATACATTAAAGGAGCTTGGAGAATGCATGCATAATATTAAGAAAATTATTTCAAACTACCAAGTAGATGCAAAGATGACTGCATACCCTTTTTTTTTTTTTTTTTTTTTTTTTCCTGAGACGGAGTCTTGCACGGTTACCCAGGCTATAGTACAGTGGCGCAATCTCGGCTTACTGCAATTTCTGCCTCCTGAGTTCAAGCAATTCTCCTGCTTCAGCCTTCCGAGTAGCTGGGACTACAAGCATGTGCCACCATGTCCAGCTAATTTTTTCTACTGTTAGTAGAGATGGTGTTCACCAAGTTGGCCAGGATGGTCTTGATCTCCTGACCTTGTGATCCTCCTGCCTCAACCTCCCAAAGTGCTGGGATTAGTGGTGTGAGCCACCTTCCCCGGCCCAGCTGCGTAACATTTCACTGTTAATTGCAGCATCGTCTAACAGTCTCCAAGCAAGGATTATTTACTTCCCTTTAGTTTGGAGTCCACAGAATGCACGTTTGCTTGAATTAATACTTACCATTTATTAAGGTTCAAAACCTGTTAAGTTAGATTTTAGTTTATGGTTTTTCTCCAGTATTGATTTAAGTGACTTATAGTTAATTAATAGTGTAACCTTCAAAAATCATGGTTTATTACACTTTATGATGTTAACCAGTATTGTTTCTAATTTAGCACACTTATCTGGCATGCCTTTTAAGACTGAGTATATAATCCTCTTCTTTTTGAATTGTACTTTTAACAAGCTTTACTTTCCTGCTGGTTTTCCCATTAATAAGTTGAATAAATATTTGATGCATGTCCATGCTATATTTGTATGTCATGTTTTTAACTGAAATAAATTATTCTTTGACACAGTCAGTAAATATTAGCTATTTTATTACCATTAACATTTCTAGATTGATAAATTTAGCAGATTAGAATACGGTAATGAGACAATCACAAACTCAATTTTACTTCATTTGATTTGTATTAATGAAAGATATAATTTTATCTTTTCATTAACTTCCTCTTGGGTATTTTTCATTTATCCTAAAGTAAATGGTCTAGATGGTACAGAATTTTCAGCATGAAATTTTTTTTGTTTTAAGAGAAATCCAAAATGTTAAGTCTCCTTGATGTTTAGATTATTGTAACAAAAAAGAAATTGTTAACATATGATCAAAATAAACTATAAGTTAAACTTTCAAAAGTATATAAAAATAAGTTGAAATATATATGTATTAATATGTTAAAATATTGATTTGTTGAAGTTAAGCATTAAGCCATCACATAGAATTTGGAAATAAAAGCTGGAAAGCATGTGAACTAGTTTTGTATGTCCTTATTAATGGTTGTATTGGATGGGGGTTGGATTAGAGATGTTTTTCAGCCAGAAAATAACCTGTTTTTTTCACAAGTGATACTAAATATAGAAGTTTTTTTGTTGGTTTCAAATTATTTGAAAATTCAGCATATTGTTTCCTGTAACTGGCAATATTATCTAGTCTCCCTTTTGAACTAAATGTGTTTAGTCTTTGATGACTTAAAGCCTTGGTCACACCATGTCACTCTAGCCTAGATGACGGAATGAAATCCTCTTTCAAAACCAAAATATAAATAAGAGGTAAGAGTTGGTAGTAAAAAGCAGAAAAAGAGATTAATATTCATCTTTATGAAGGATGTTAGCTAATGCCTTACTTCTGTTCCATAGCCCAACACAATATTGTATTTTAACTGAGTATCTAAGGGTTTTTGTCTGCCTCTCTGCAAGGTTTAAGTATTCGATTTCATTGTTGCAGTATTAAGCAATAGAAGGTAAACCTGTAATATCTTTTTGCTACAATATAACAAAATATGCCTCATTACAGATAATCAAATTCCCACTGTGTTTGAGACTTAAATACTACATATTCGGTTGATTAATGTATAAATAGGCATAATTACTAAACTAATTTATATTCTTTTATTGGAATTTTTCATTTGGGGGATTCCAATATCTTCACATTACTCATCAGATAAAATTCAGACTCCCAACATAGCCTGTGAAGTTCTAGGAAATATGGTTTCTACTTTTTTTGTTTTTTTTCCTGCCACATTCATTCTCTGTTGTCCTCTAATTTCCAGCAATACCAGCAAGATATTTTAATCCTTTTGGTTCTCAGAACATGTCAATCTTATTCCTGCCCCCAAATTTGGCTCTTGTGTTTGCTCTGCTTACAACAGGCAACTCCTATATCTGTGTACAGCTAGATCTCACTTGTTGTTGACACCTCAGCTCATCTATCACTTTCTGAGAGGGTTTCTCAGATTATAACTTTTAAACTTACACTAGTAATATCATATCATCCTACGCACTTCTTTTGTGGTCCTCAGCACACTTTGTTTGCTCCTTTTCTTCTTCTGCCAACTGAACTATAAGCTCAGTGTGTTAAAAGATCTAGTCTGTGTTTTTCTAATTTTAACCTCGGTATCAAGCATATGTGAATTACTCAAATATTTAATGAATGTTGAATGAATTTAACAACAATGTATAAAACTCCAGTTTTAATATATGCAGCAATAATTATGGAATTGTGAAACTTTTGTATGAATTTTAAAAAATATATACATTAATTATGTTTTTAGCAATGTAAAGATTTTTTGATAAAGTTACATCTACAATGATAAGATTTTTGTATAACAATAAGCTATATGTACAATAATAAGCTATATGTACAAAGAATAATAAAAAGTAATTTTTTCTTAATATTGAAACATGTTAAGTTGTTTTGACTTGTGTTTTCCTTAAGATGGGTCATATATGTTTAATTTTTAACAACCACATCTAGTGACCTGTTAAGGTTTCATGATTGATAGATTTGTAATTTTAGTATTTTTAATCCATGTATGAAATACCTTGATCTAAGCTATTCTGCCTTCAAGTTTTTTAGAATTGTTTTTCTGACTTGCTATGAGTTCATATGATGCTTGGTTCAATTTAGTGATAAATTTTTACATGTTTAATATCCATCTCTCTCAACACTCTACGGCCTGAGTGCAACCCTGTCTTCATATTTACTTTTCAGAGGTATTTCATATGATAGGTGCTATTTTTGCCATTCAGTTACCTACAGAAGAGGAAACTAAGACCTACACAACTATAAGCAGAGTATTCAAGTTCTCATGTATATTAACATGTACATGTAAAATATTATGAGAACTTGAATACTTTGCTTATAGTAATCTATATATGATTGTTCTAGAAAGCGTATTACCTACCTATGTTTCTGGCATTTAACACTCATTCAATAATTGTGTATTAAATCAAATTAGAAATTTGACTAGGGGTCTGTTATTGGTATATGGGAATGCTTGTGACTTTTGCACATTGATTTTGTATACTGAGACTTTGCTGAAGTTGCCAAATCATGAGCGAACTGCCATCCACAATTGCTACAAAGAGAATAAAATACCTAGGAATACAACTAACAAAGGACATGAAGGACCTCTTCAAGGAGAGCTACAAACCATTGCACAAGGAAATAAGAAAGGACACAAAGAGACGGAAAAATATTCGATGCTTATGGTTAGTAAGAATCAATATCATGAAAACAGCCATACTGCCCAAAATAATTTATAGATTCAATGTTATTCCCGTCAAGATATCACTGACCTTCTTCACAGAACTGGAAAAAACACCTTAATTTCATATGGAACCAAAAAAGAGCCTGCATAGCCAAGATAATCCTAAGCAAAAAGAACAAAGCTGGAGGTATCATGCTACCTGACTTAAAACTATACTATAAGGCTACAGTAATCAAAACAGCAGGTACTGGTACCAAAACAAGAAATATAAACCCATGGAATAGAACAGAGGCCTTGGAAGTAATGCTACACACCTACAACCATCTGATCTTTGACAAACCTGACAAAAACAAGCAATGGGGAAAGGATTCCCTATTTAATAAATGGTGTTGGGAAAACTGGCTAGCCATGTGCAGAAAGAAACTGGACCCCTTACTTACACCTTCTGGCCAGGTTCTGGGACCCTGGGGAGGCTCAGCTCACTCCCCCAGTTGGCTGTTTTCTTTCAGACTCCTGGTCCCTCACTCACCCAAGATTGGGAGGACCCCGCCAAGCACGGTGTGCTCATAAGTAAATATCAGGCTCCTAAGAGTTTTGCAGAAAGTGATTTATTTAGGCAGACAGAGAGAAAAAGGAGAAAGAAATGGATAGAGATAATAGCAGTTTCTACGAGGTCATGAAAGGGGATCCAGATATGGAGTCTGCCCGGATGTGGGGGACAGTGACTTTTAACCTGGGAGTTCTTCCTATTCCCTTTAAGTTTCCCAGCCTGTGAAAGGAGTTCCTTTAAACTTCTACTGGAGTGATTGATCTTTGATATTTTCCAAAATGTGCGAAAGATTAAACAAAGAACTCTAGTCCCTGGATGGAGACGTGGGTGGAGGTATGGCACTGGGAAGTTCTTGCCTTTGAAACTACACGCCCTTATGGATCCAGGAGATTACATTCCTTCAGTCCCTCCTCTGAACAGGAAAGCCCAACTGCTGTTGGGACACATGGGCATCGATCACTCTTTAGCTACTTCCTGCTGAAAGGGGGCATAGAAAGGGCCCTGCAGTTGAGGTTTCCTCCGGAGGGGAGACTTTCGGGGGTGCAAGTTGATCCTAAGATCTACAATAGAGCTCATGAGCCAAGGACATCCAGGGTTCAAGTGGCAGGATTATTTGTGGCCTTATAGTTCTTGAAGAAACAAATGTAACAAGAAGGTTAAAGATGACAAGCCCAGAGGCCAACAATTATAGAGTGATTATAAACAGGCTTAGGAGAGGATATAGCCAGGATGGCCAGTTGCTAACCAAGCTCCAGGATACTATTTATTGAAGATTTTTATCCCTGTGTTTGATTAATTCCTGAGTTCTTTAACTTTGTTTGAAACAACACTTAACTGGTTTACAAAGGAGCAGCATTTCTTCCTGTAAAGGGACAGGTTCCCTGTCTCTCTGTTTTTAGCAGATTTTTTTTTTTTTTTTTTTTTTTTTTTTTTTTTTTTTTTTTTTTTTTTTTTTTTTTTTTTTTTTTTTTTTTTGAGACAGAGTCTCGCTCCGTCACCAGGCACCGGGCTGAAGTACAGTGATGTGATCTGGGCTCACTGCAACCTCTGCCTCCCGGGTTCAAGTAATTATCCTGCCGCAGCCTCCCGAGTAGCTGGGACTACAGGAGCGCGCCACCACGCCCAGCTAATTTTTTGTATTTTTAGTAGAGACAGGGTTTCACCATATTGGCCAGGATTGTTTTTAGCAGATTTAAGGCCCTTCCACCTTGAAGAGCTGTGGCAGCTAAATAATTAAGCTGTTTTGCAGAGTGAGTTGCCTTTGCAGAGAGAATTAGCAACCTGTTATGTTATTAATCAACTCCTAAGATTAGCTTATAGTAACTGAATAGAGGTAGTAACTTTTCTAATGCCAGTACCAAGTTTTTCTATTATTTCGTCCCACCACCCTTTTGTGAAAGGATAATTGGAGTTTGAGAGACAGAAAAGTTAAGAGTTATAGTCCTGTTAATGCCAGGATATAAATTAGACTCATGAGTAGTTACTTTCCTGGGGATCTTGTCAGAGAGCAGATGCAGATCCTCTAACGGCTAGCAGGCATAGGAAGGGTCGTCTCCTGGAACTTCAGGCTGAAGAGTGGAGGGCTTAAGACTTTCTTCAGGAGGAGCCCAAGGCTTCAGCTGAGTGTGATGAATCCATGTGTTAATTCCTACCACCTTAACTGCCACTGGGTTAGACAGAATAACCAAAAATAGTCCTTCCCAACTTGGGCCTAGAGAGGGACAGTCTGAGGGGAGAGACTTAACAAGCACCAAGTCTGCAGGGCAGAACAACTGTTTCCCTTTTTCCCTAGGGTGTCTTTCAGGTAAGTTTCAAGAGCCTGTTGGGACTTAGCCAAGGAGGTTATATCTTTTATTAAATCTGCTGTTTTCTTGTCTAATACAAGATTTCTAATAAGAAAGGGCTGTTCATGAAGCATTTCCTAGGGGCTGAGAGAAATATTGGGAGACTGATTGTTCTGGACTCCTCAGATAGTTACAGACTTAGAGGACAACTGTCCAGGACAGAAAAGTAATACGGAAAAGTCTGTGCCAGTGTTCAGGAGGAAACAAACCTCCTGGCCCTTTATGATTAGCTTTACCCGGCTCTGTGAGGGTGATGGCTTGTGCTGGCACTTGCCTGGGGCACCCTCAGTCTTGCAGTTAGGTCATCTGGTTAGACACCTCAGGCCCTGGGAACATTCATCCCCTGGGACAGTGTGCTTTCCAGTGATCCCCTTGGTGCAGTTGGCAAGGGGAAGGTGGTGGTCCATTCCTCTGGGGACAATGTCTTATACATGTCCCTCAGACCACACTGGTAGCAAGCTCTGACAGACTGGTGACTAACCCGAACCTTTCCCTCATTTGAGCCCCTTAAGTCTGTTTGCCTCAGGGCCGTGACTAAGGTAGCAGATTTTCTCTGGTCTCTCCTGTTCCTTTCAGCCTGTTTCTCCTGGTCTCTATTATCAAATGCCAAGGTTGTCAGGTTCAGTAATGATTCTAGACTCTGTTCTGGCCCCAAGGCCTACTTCTATAGCTTCCTAATATCTGCTGCTGACTGCATAATAAACTTGTCCTTTAGTATTAACTGACCCTCAATGGAGTCTGTTGACAAGGGAATATATTTTCTTAAGGCCTCCTACAATCACTCAAGGAAAGCTGTTGGGTTTTCTTCCTTTCCCTGAGTTATGGTGGATAACATTGTATAGCTCGTGGGCTTCTTTGTAGTTTGTCTTAATCCCTCAAGTAATCAGGTTAAGAAATGCCTACGGCTCCAGTCCCCCTATTCTGAATCAGGATCCAAGCTAGGTTCCATTCCAGGGACTGCTTGTTTACCTGTAGGAAAGCTATCCTTTTCCTCCGGTGTCATTAGGTCATGTATTTGACTAAGGTACCAGGTGTCCCCAAACTCTTGAGTCACTGCTAGAGCAGCCTCTCTCTCATTGCTGGTTAGGGTTTGATTAAACAATAGCATGATATCTTTCCAGTTGAATTCGAAGACTCTGTTGACCCAGACCCTGAAGAACATTTGTCTGCTTGTCTGGGTCATCTGAAAACTTTCATAAGTCTATCTTAATTTGCTTTAAGTCAGAAAGTGAGAAGGGTGTAAGTACCTTGGTTGGGCCAAATTCTCCTCCTCCTGCCTATAGGGGGCAGAGTCTGGGCATCCTAGTAGGCTGAGATGCCTTGGCCAATTCGGCCCTCCCTAGCTCCTGTTGGGATATAGGGGCTGAGGAGCCTTTGCTGGCATTGATGGAAGTAGTAGCCACAGGGAGTCCCAAATGTGGAGGTAGCCCTGAGGAGGGCTGAGTAAGGTATAGGGAACAGGCCTGACAGAGCTGAGACTTATTCCTTAGAGAAAAGAAAAGTTGCACAAAGCGGAACTCAAACCATTTACCCTCACTTTTACAAAAGAGGTCTAATTGTAAAATAGGGTCCTAATCTATACTTCTCTTAGGAGGCCAGGTTTTTCTACCTGGCAGGGTGTATTTTGACCATGCCGTTTGGCAGAGAAAAATGAGCTTCTTATTCTTCAAAGATTGTGGGTTAAATTGGTCCCAATTCTCTAGTATATATTTTATTTTGAGAAGAGTAGCACCCATTTGAAATAGAACACAAGGGATGCCCACATCTCTGGTTATTAATTGCAATCGCTCTGCCTGAGGCATGTCTCAGATAGAGCGCAGGATCTGGGGAGTCCCCCAGTCAGTACCTCCTAATTTCCGTATGCCCAAGATGTCTGATCATCTTTGGGGCCTCCCTTGTGGTGAGCATAATCACAATACCAGCACCATGGGTACTCACGCTCACTGTCTGCATGCCTTTAGTGACCACATAAAGACATGTGGACTGCTGGGATGTTCATACCAAAGTGTCCCTCAACCAGGCCAGTGAGGCTTGTGAGATGGGTACTAATATTCTCTGGCAAAAGCCCAATTTACACAGACCTGACTATAAAACTACGCTAGGAGGGTAAAGTTCTAGGTAGGGGCCGCAGAGCACACAATTCAAAGAAGATGGGGCTGCATGGCTGAGGCTGGAACAATGCCCTCAGGACCCAGACCTCCTTCCCCACCCCATTTTTCATGATAGGAAAATTCTAGGACCCAATTTGTCTATGATCTTCTAGATGGAGAAGTTCTGCCATAGAGAGAGCCAATCCTGAGCAAGACAAATTATACACAAAAGACAAAGTCCCATAGCCTTCAGCTTCTGGATTCCCCAAAAGGTTTCCCTCATTCAAGACTGTTTCCATAAGGGATTTAAACCAGTGACCCAGCAGCTGTGGGTCCTACACCTTAACCCACAGTGCTAACAGGCAGTTTCTTCCAAAAGCATGCCAGAGAGCTTCCTTAAACCTCCCCTGAATGAAAATACTGCACCCTGCAGTGGCGCATGGACACCGGGGGTGGGGGGGGTGCTTGCCTGGCTGTGGCCCCAGGCCACTTTGCTTCCCAGTTCCATGTAGGCCCCAGTTCCTGGACCAGGAGCAGCAGTCCTGCAGTCTTAGTTCCTTGCCAGGACATAAGGGCCGGTGAGCGAAAGGCCCAGGGAGAGTGCTTGCCTGCTCCTTCCCCCTCAGCGCAAGCCCAACAGCCAGGACACTTGGCGGAAACACATGACTGGTCCCGCCCAGATTCTGCAGATAGCATCTGCCTGCCCCACCTCCTGCAGGTACTTGGCCCAGAGAAAACAGGTGAGAGAGAGAAAGAGAGAGAAAGCTAGTTTGGAAAAAAGAACTGCACCTTTGCATCTGTCTGGCCCTTATCCCTTAAAAACAGGCTGGGGCATGGATCAGCAACCAGGCCCTGCTGGGCCCGACCTCCGCAGGCTGGCTTGGTTTCCTTAAAGCAACAGGACAGATTGCATGTGAGAGGGGTCCCACTCACTTATCACCTCCGAAATAACAGTTTCTTATGCCCTAGCTCCTCCTGGCTGGCTTGTCAAACTGTGGCCGGGTTCTGGGACTGGGACCAGGGGGAGGCTCAGCTCACTCCCCAGTGGGCTATTTTCTTCCAGGATCTTGGTCCCTCACTCACCCAAGAATGAGAGAGAGTGCACCGCTGGCACAGTGCACTTGTAAGTAAATATCACAGAAAGTGATTTATTTAGGCAGAAAGAGAGAAAAAAAAATAGAAAGAAAAGCAGCTTCCATGAGGTTGTTGAAGGGGATCCAGATATGGAGTTCACCTGGATGTGGGGGACAGGGACTTTTAACCTGAGAGGCCTTACCACCCCTTTAAGTTTCCCAGTCTATGAAAGGAGTTCCTTTAAACTTCAACTGGAGTGATTGATCTTTGATATTTTCTCATGTGGGTGAAAGTTTATGCAAAGACCTCTAGTCCCCAGATGGAGACATAGGTGGAGGTATGGTGCTGGGAAGTTCTTACCTTTGAATCTACGCCCCCTTGTGGACTTGGGAAGAGAATATGTTCCCTCAACTTTATACAAAAATTAACTCCAGATGGATTAAAGATTTAAAGATAAGACCTAACACCATAAAAACTCTAGAAGAAAACGTAGGCAATATCATTCAGGACATAGGCATAGACAAGGACTTAACGACTAAAACATCAAAAGCAATGGCAACAAAAGCCAAAATAGACAAATGTGATTTAATTAAACTAAGGAGCTTCTGCACAACAAAAGAAACAATCATTAGCGTGAACCAGCAGCCAACAGAACGGGAAAAAATTTTGCAAGGTGCCCATTGGACAAAGTGCTCATATCCAGAATCTACAAAGAACTAAAGCAAATTTACAAGAAAAAAACAAGATGACAGATATAAACAGACACTTTTCAAAAGAAGACATTTATGTGGCCAAGAAACATATGAAAAAATGCTCATCTTCACTGATCATTAAAGAGATGAAAATCAAAACTACATTGAGATGTCATCTCATACCAGTTAGAATAATGATCATTAAAAAATCTGGAGACAACAGATGCTGGAGAGGATGTGGAGAAAAAGGAATACTTTTACACTGTTGGTGGGAGTGTAAATTAGTTCAACCATTGTGAAGACAGTGTGGTGATTCCTCAAGGATCTAGAAATAGAAATTCCATTTTACCCAGCAATCCCATTACTGGGTATATATCCAAAGTATTATAAATTGTTCTATTATAAAGACATATGCACCTGTATGTTTATTGTGGCACTGTTTACAATAGCAAAGACTTGGAACCAACCCAAATGTCCATCAATGGTAGACTGGATAAAGAAAATGTGGCACATATACACCATGGAATACTATGCAGCCATAAAAAATATGAGTTCATGTCCTTTGTAGGGACATGGATGAATCTGGAAAGTATCATTCTCAGCAAACTGACACAAGAACAGAAAACCACACACCGCATGTTCTCACTTATAAGTGGATGTTGAACAGTAAGAATACATGAACACAGGGAGGGGAACATCAAACACTGGGGTCTGTTGGGGGGTAGGGGGCTAGGAGAGGGATAGTAGTGGGTTGGGAGATTGGGGAGGGATAACATTAGGAGAAATACCTAATGTAGGTGACAGAGGGATCATTGCAGGAAACCACCATGGCATGTGTATGCATATGTAACAATGCTGCATGATCTGCACATGTACCCCAGAAGTTAAAGTATAACAATGAAAAAAAGAAAAGAAATAAGACTAGGGGTGTGTGTGTGTGTGTGTGTGTGTGTCCCTCTGCATATCTCCAATTTATGTGTTTTGTTTAGAGAATGGGAAGTTAATTGAAGTTCTCATGCAGGCCCACACCGCTTTTGTCTTGTTTTTTGTGCTGCTATACCAGAATACCTGAGCATGGGTAATTTATGAAGAATAAAAACCTATGTCTTACATTTCTGGAGATGGCAAATCTAAGATCATGGCACTGGCAGGTTTTGTGTCTGCTGAGGGCCTGCTCTTCACTTACAAGACGGTGGCTTGAGTGCCACATTCTCCAGAGTACAGGAATAGCGTTCCTCACATAGCAGAAGAGAAAGAGAAATGAACCCACTCTTGCAAGCCCAATTTTATTTTGTTTTATTTGTTTGGTTTTGAGACAAGGTCTCACTCTATCACCCTGCAGGTTCAAGTGCAGTGGCACAGTCTCTTCTCACTGTAACCTTTGCTTCCGCTGCTCGAGTGATCATCCCACCTCAGCCTCCAAGTACCTGGAACTACAGGCCATGACTACCACCATGCTTGTCTAATTTTTGTTTGTTTGTTTGTTTGTTTTTGCCAAAGAATGGCTTTTACCCTGTTTGCCAGGCTGGTTCCAAACTCCCTGGCTCAAGCGATCTACAGTACCTGCCTGAGCCTTCCAAAGTACATGGATTATAGGCATGATCCACTGCATCCAGCCACAAGCCCATTTTATAATGGCATTATTCCATTCCTGAGGCCAAAGCCCTTGTGACCTTATCTCTTATTCTTAGGTCACAAATTCTAAGACCGTTGGATCAGGGATCAACTCTAACACATGAAATTTAAGGGAGACAAAAGCATTCAAACCACAGCAGCTTTTCTATCTGTATATAATTGTTCAAGAAAGTTAAGAAAAGGGAGTTTTTTCATTAAGAACTCTCAAGATAGTAAAAACAGAGGAATAAAAACAGAACAAGGGCAGCTGAGACTAAACCAGGAGGACAACTTCAAGGAAGTCACAGTAGTTCAGAGAAATAAAACATGGATTCAAGATTTATAGAAACTTTTTAAAAAAAGGGCTTGACAAATTTATAAAGATTGAATAGGTATATAATTAATCTAAGGTACTTCCTTCATGACCTGAATGGCAATGATATTAATAATACCAGAAAACACTTATGTAGCATTTATTATGAACAGTGTTTTCAAGATCATTTAATTCTTGTAACAAATCTGTGTAGCAAATAATATGATTTTTCTCATAGAAGATGATAGGAGTGACAAGGGAAGCATGATGCCTGATGATTAACACTACACTGGAATCTTCCATGGAGTAAAATATTGTATGTAAATAAGAAAAAAATATTTGAGTTACTTGTTTTATTCAATACCTTAGTGTTATACAATATCTTAATAATGGAAACCAAAAATTCTATAATTAAGATAAATTTTAGTGCTCCATAGATAGAATTATTATTCAAAAGATTAATACAATAGTATATTGGTCAAATACAACCTCCACTGAAAAGTAGTGAGAACAAACACATGCAGAAAAACTAACACTTTACCCACATATATTGGTTTAGATTTTTTCCAGAAAGTTTAATTTTATATAAATATTTTACCACTTTATATTAGTTTGGTCCAAAAGTAATTGTGATTTTGCTAATAAGTATGAATTTTCAATCAAGTATTTGGGAGGAATATTAGATTCTGCAACTGATGCTTTACAGGGAAAATAGTTACTGGCATAGAAGAACAAAAACTCTATTTTAAAGTTAACCCATATGTCTGACTCTTCAGAAAATTTTTACTACTACACTGACAAATTAAGTTTCTTTCATGTTGGGGGCTGTAGGGAAAATAATCATAAAGGTTTTACAGATTTATTTCCTTTCCAGATTCTATTTGCAAAGCAAGGCTCACAAAGTTTTTTTAATATAGATTTAAGTTTTCCATGATAGTGGGAAAGTTTTCAAGATAACTCTATACATAAGCTCCTAAATCTGATGAGTCTCTGCTAGACATGAAAAAAAGTACATTGTCTTTCACTTCCTTCTACGCTAAGAATTTAGGCTGCAAAGAAAATTTAAAGGCAAAATCCTTATGTGAACTTATTTATTCTACATAATTGTTAGACTTCATTTTGTCTAATCATTATTAATCGTTTAATAAAATCAGTTGGGAATAAAATAATTCTCTATGTTCATTGGTTTTCTGTGCTATTTTAGTCTACATGGAATAGAAAGAAAAATATATAAATAACATTTATCACATACTCCATTAAGTCTAACATATGCTACCAGAGCACACTGCAGTCAAACTGTGTATGTCTGTGTGAAATTGGTGCTGTTCCTTCAGTAAAAAAATATCTAGTAAATGAAACTATAGTTCAACAAGAGATTTATTTTAGCTTTGCATTGAAGGGAAACGTGTGCAGATTCTCAATTCACAGTCCTCTTCAGCTAAAAAGTTCACATTTTATAATTAATGCATTATTTTGGTTTACGTTGCTCTTTCTTCAGTTATTGAAGTCTGATCATCACAGCACACAAAGCAGAAATGCAATTTAAAGCTAAGCAACAAATGTACTAATGTAGCAGTTTATAAGGGAAAAAGGACTCTGTATTAAGCTTTGGAAAGTTGTGGCCATCTGGAGTATCAGCATGAAATTCAGGCTTCATATTTGCATCATGCAATGGTTAGCCATATTTTCTGTTTCTAAACTTCCTCTCACAGGAAATTAGATATACACATTTTGTGCAATCTTAACCTGTCATATATGCATAAAGTGTATTAACATATGGATGGGGAAAAACATGATCGTTAAAGCAATAATTTGTGGTTTCTGTCTTCATGGGAAGTCCAGTGGGGATTAGGACATTAAAGACTAGGACAGGTCTACACAGAGTACATTTTTTTAGCTTCCTGGTTGTTACTACTGGGGTCATCTTGCAAGTGTACTGTGTGGGCTAAATACCTTATTTCAATTCCTTAGAACAAAGTTTCTCAAAATATCTGTGATAGGGTACCATTAAAAAAAATTTCTAACCTCTAAGAAATTTATACATTTCTGAATTACAATGAAAATAAATTAATAAATATAAGTGAAAAATACAAAGACATGCAAGCAACAAGTTCTATTTTGTTAGTATTAATTTCAGTCAACATAAAAATAATTTTGTCAATGTACAACATACTCTTAAGTATTTAAGAATATTCTCTAATTTGGATGCCTATATCAGTCTGTTTGGTGTGTACTGGTATTTCATTGTTGTTTTTATATTTTCCTGACAACTTATATTGCTAAGCATTTTTTTCATATACTTATGAAACATTCATAAATCTTCTATTGTGAAGTATTTATTCAAGTTGTTTGTACACTAAAAATTTTTTTATTGTCTTCTTATTGAGTTGTGAGTTATTTACATAATCTGAATATGAGTACAATATAAAATACATATGTTGAAAATAATTTCTCCCAGTCTCTGGCCTGTCTTTTATTTTCCCTGTGTTTATGGTGTCTTTTACAAAGCAGAAGCTTTAAATTTTGTTGTTTGCTGTTTTAAATTTAAAGTTTTAAAAATGTCTAACTTGTTGAGGAGTTATTTTAGGTTTTTATTTGTCATGTTCCACCTAAGAGATGTTTACCAAACTAAAGGTCAAAGAGATTTTCTCTTATAATTTCATGTAGAGATTTTACAGTTTTTGGTTTTGTGTTTAGGCCTATAATTTATTTCAATTTAAATACTGCGAGATGAAGTTTGAGATTAATTTTTCCCCACAAATACATTCAATATTTACAGCATTGTCTGTAAAGTTGATGATCATTTCTCCATTTTTTATGCTAGTATTTTGCTAAATAGATATCAACTAACATACATTTGTGGATTTTTTTTTTTGAATTCTATGCATTTAATTTACATATATATTCATATGCCAAAACCTAACTCTCTTGATTACTATGATCTTAGGTTAACTGTTTAAATCAGGCAATGCCAGTCTTCCCATTTATTTCCCCAGAATTGTTTTGGTTATTTTATATTGTTTCCATTGCTATACAAATTTCAGAATCATTTGTCAAATGTAAAAAGAAATAACGTCTGCTTGGATTTTGACTGGGGTTGTGTTGAATCTATAAACAATTTGGAAAAAAAATCTGACAATATTATTAAGATTTTTCATCTATTTACATGATATGTTTCTACATTTAGTAGTTTTTTAAATTTTTTCTAGGAAAAATATATAGATTTTTGTCCAGGCATTTTACATAAACTTTTCAAAATACATACCTAAATATTTCCTAATTCTGAATAGCATTTTGTATATTTTACGTTTTAAATTGTTAATTGCTAGTATATAGCAAAACAGTTGATGCCTATATATACATCATGTATCACTTGACTTAGCTAAGTTCACGTTCAATAGTTCTAGTCATCTTTTTCTATAGATAATTTTGGATGTTCTATCCTTAATCTGTGGACACCGATTAGTTGGCCAACTCACACAAATCCTTTCAGGCAATGTCTCAGCTGAAGTCAGTCAATTTGCTTAAAGGTAAACTCTGTCCTGGGGCAGTATAAAAGTCTTTCCACCTGGTCTTAACTATAAAATGGCATTTTAACCCTGCAGATCCCATGGAGTTACTCGTGTCTTTTTTGATTTTTTTTTTTTTTTATCTCAGGATGGTTTCTCCTTTTACCTACTGCTGCTCCCTGAAACCCCCTTCACATTTATTGATTTGAGAGCTGTTTCTTCAAAAAAGTTTTTGCATACTAAAATCCATTTAAGATTCTACTTCCTAGGAAACCTAACCCGTTTTTTGTAATCTGGTTTTTTTGTTTGTTTGTTTTGTTTTTTGTGAATTAGCAGAGGGATTTTCTCTTTCTTTCTAAGATGAACGTCTTATATTTTTTCCACTTATTATGTGTGCTGTGGCATCTTCTCTAATGTTGAATTGAGGTTGTGAGAGGGATTATAGTTGGCTTCTTCATAATCATAGGGGGAAAGTGTTACCTCATTCAACTGCATATGATGTTAGCTGTAGGTATTAAATAGATTCCCTTAATCACACTAAGAAAAGTTCATTATATTGCTTATTTGCTGAGTCATTTTATTATAAGTGAGTTATTCAAGATATTTGAGGTTTTCCATATAACTTTTTCTAATTTATTGAGAGCTGGACTTGGTGAATGTTAGCTATTAAATGCCTGGCTGGTATAATCTTCCTTTAAAATGTATTGATTTTTGTTTTGATAGCCAGTTAAGTTACCTGATTATCTTCAGCCTTTCAAAGACTTGTTTTTGATGTTTGTTTTGGAGACATAGATTTTCCTTTTTGGTTACTTTGGCTTTACTGTGAAGAAATAAATTTTCTGAAGATTCTATTGAATTGCTTTGAACTTCAATATGTTTTCCCCAGTCTGCTTAGATGGCACTAAAATCCCTACCTTTCCTTTCTGACCTTCAGGTATGTCTCTGATGATAGCTCCTCATAGGTTTTCATTGTCTGGCCTTGTGGAAATTCTCCTTCCCAGTGCTCAGCCTAGTATTCAACAGAAGACTCATGGTTACCTGACGCCAATTTCCTAAATGTGTTCTCAGCTTCACTTCATTTGGTGAGATCTGCAAATTCTAGCCAGCTCAGCCTCCTTCAACTATAATCTGTTTCACAAACTCAGTGAGATCACAGTACCATTCATCTTCTTTCTTTGTGTTTGGATTTCCATTCTGTGGCTACAGAGTAGAAATATTCCAGCTAGAAGGGCAGCAGCACTGTAGAACTTAATCCTACTTTCAGGAATCACTTGAAGTTTGGAAGAAACACGACATTGTGTCTGATGAGGAAAACAATTTAATTTCTAGGAAGTGGTCTTAGAGTACAACTATTAATATGTGATATTGTCATATGTATGTTTCTAATAGCATGTTGGAGGAGTCATTAATATGGCATTATCTTTGATAGGAATTTAGGAAACAGATATTCTTAGGATTTTGTAAATATTTAAAAATCAATTTTTAAATTAGTTCTTAATTCTACCAATATTTTTACTCAATATATGAATGTGAAATTTTGTAACAGCCATTCTTTTTAAAATGTAAGTCACATGCAAATTCGGTTTCCAAGGCGAAGAGTGAGAACCAGTGAAGATGGGGAGGAAAGCTTTCCTTTTTATTATTGTTGTTATTATTACTTTTACCTAAAAGTCTTGCCTGCTTAGTCTTTCTTTACTTTCCTTCTTAACTTTCTTATAATCCTCATAGGACATTCACACTCATTTTATTTTTAACACCTTTGACAAACTCTAATTCTATGAAAAGAGAGAGATACAAGAGTTATGACCCTTAGTTCTAGAGTCTAAAATATAGTCTACTTGAAAGAACACACAACATACCTCAAGTGTTAGACTTTTTTTTTTTTTTTTAGGTTGGCTTTGTTTGATTTCCAGCTGAGTTCTTTAAGTGGATCAGAGAGAAGACGAATTAATTGGTGCTTCTCTGAACCAAATAACAGTGCCTATGGCTAGTTGCCCTTCCCAGATCATTGTGGCATTGAGCCTTATGATGCTATTATGTGACTATTCTCTGGCTGTGGCTGTCCTGGGTCATAACCTGATTTTGATAGCAACAATTACTGATCCTTCAAAAGTCAAGATTCAGACCTTATGTATTTTCTGACAATAATGTACTACTGAAGAAAAGCTTCAGGGAACGGTTGTGAAAGACTCTTCATTTCTAATAGTACATTTATAGGTTTGATATTTTGAAATACAATTGCAATAGTAATTGCCAAACTGAGGAGGTGGCTGTTAGAATGCATTTTGCATGTTTTATATTAAAATAAACAGAAAAAGCTGTGCAAAGTGGCTCAAGTTTGTAATCCCAGCACTTTGGGAGGCCGAGGTGGGCAGATCACAAGGTCAGGAGTTTGAGACCAGCCTGACCAACATGGTGAAAGCTTGTTTCTACTAAAACATAAAAATTATCCAGGCATCATTGTGTGTGCCTGTAGTCCCAGCTGCTTGGGAGGCTGAGGCAGGAGAATCACTTGAACCTGGGAGGTAGAGGTTGCAGTGAGCTGAGATTGCTCCACTGCACTCCACCTGGGCACCATAGTGAGATTCCATTTCAAAAGAAAAACAGTTTAATTGTATATAGCAGGCTTCCCTGGTCTGAAGGTATGACTAGAATAATTTGAACATTCCCAAGACACTTTTATGGTTCCTTCATAACCAGTCCTCTAAAAGTCTTAAGCATCCTTCAAAAGTTTGCTACCAAAATTCTAGACGCCTGTTGAGTTTATTGAGAGTGTGGTAGCAAGAGGAAGGAACAGAGGCCACGTGTGCTCTACAAATTTCATTTTAGAGAGGGACTCAATTTTTCATGAAAATCGGCCTTTGGCACAACTGCCAATATTTCCTTACATAAAAATGTCATGAGTTATCCAATTTTAAAACTGGGCAAAGTCTTGAATATGTTATTCTTCAAAGAAGATATACAAATTGTCAACAAGCATATAAAATGTGGCTATTACTACTAATTATAAGGTAAAGGCAAATAAAAAACACAAAGAAACGTCATCTCACACCCCTTAGGAGGGTCACTATTAAACTAACAGAAAGTAGCAAGTATTGGCAAGGATGCAGAGAAACTGAAACCCATGAGCACTACAGGTGGGAATATAAAATGATACAGCCATGAAGGGAAACATAAAGGAGGTTCCTCAAAAAATTAAAAATAATATTAACATGTTACCCAGCAATCCCACCTTTGTGTCTAAGAATTCAAAGCAAAATCTTGAAGAGATAGTTGAAGACCCATGTACTTGCAGCATTATTCACAATAGCCAAGAGGTAGAAGTAACCAAAATGTTCACCGACCAATGAGTGGATAAAGAAAATGTGGCATATACATGCAATGGGGAATCATGCAGACTTCAAAAGAAGCACATGCTGCAACATGAGTAAACCTCAAGGACATTATGCTAAATGGAATAAGCCAGTCACAAAAGGACAATACCGTATGATTTCACTTACATTTAATTTTAAAGTGGTTAAAAATTATAGAATTTGAAAGTAGAAAGGCAGTTGCCAAAGTCTGAGAGAAGAGGGAAACGTGAATGAGTGTTTAATGGATATGGTTTCAGTTTTGCAAGATACATAGTTCTATGGCTCTGTTGCTCAACGATGTTAATATACTTACTACTAAACTGTATACTTAAAATGGGTTAAGCTCATAAATTTAAAGTAATGTGTTTTTATCATAATAAAAATAACAGGCTTATATGATACATAATAATTGAAATTAGGAGAAATTTTGAGTTTTTGAAAATAACTACACCATCAATAATAATATACCTTTTTTTTTGCCTTTCTTTTTAATTGCTGGTACATTCTGAGATCACATTTTGGACAATAGATACAGTAAGTTTGTACTCCAAAGTTGATTTAAAAATTTATTACTTGCCATGGCACCCAGAATATTTCATCTTCACCCTCTTTTCCTTTCTTTCTTTTTTCTTTTTTTTTTTTTTTTTTTTAAATTTGTAGAGCAAACGGTCCTGACTAAGTCACTCTCTTTTCAACTCCTCTATCTCTGACCTTGGTAATCCTTCTTTCTTTCCTTGCTGGGCATTTTCCTTCTTCAGTTCACCTACTACTGTCCATATTGGTAGAACAGAGAATAGTAAAAGTCACCATCCTAGATATGAAAACTTTTTCTTCTCGCCCCAATTCTTTCACATTTCTATTGGTAATAATTATAGATAGATTCTCAATTTAATTAAAATATATTAAATTCTGCAATATACTGCATGCTGCACATGATACCTGGTAATTAGAGATAAGTGAAAATTAGTCTTTGCTTTTGAGCAGTGGTATATTCCCCCAGGCAAACAGATAATTATAGGATCCTGTGTAAATATTATGAATGATATAAGCATATTCTGCTAAAAAAGGTAATTTAACTTAGGTTTATATTGAGGAAAGACAGAGAAAACACTGAACAGGAGATAACCCTTGATGCACAGGTCTCATGTATCATTCATTCTTGGTTGAAAAAGAAATCCATTGAAATGCATACTCTAAATAACATCTAAACTCTTTTTTTTTGAGACGGAGTTTTGCTCTTGTTACCCAGGCTGGAGTGCAATGGCGCGATCTCGGCTCACCGCAACCTCCGCCTCCTGGGTTCAGGCAATTCTCCTGCCTCAGCCTCCTGAGTAGCTGGGATTACAGGCACGCACCACCATGCCCAGCTAATTTTTTGTAGTTTTAGTAGAGACGGGGTTTCACCGTGTTGACCAGGATGGTCTCAATCTCTTGACCTCGTGATCCACCCGCCTCGGCCTCCCAAAGTGCTGGGATTACAGGCGTGAGCCACCGCACCCGACCCCTAATGCCTAAACTCTTAAACTCATCTTTCCATCTGGCATCGAGTTACTTTCTCAAATCCTGTCCTCCCCCATGTTAGAATTCTATAAATTTGCTTACATGAGCCTAATACTTTCTTATAACCCTAATTTTGTGTATAACATTTCTTCTACTTAGAGTATTTATTCTTGTCTTTATGTCCAAATTCTACTCGTCTTTAAGGTACAAGTTCACATCATCCAGAAAATGTACTGCAGACTGACCTTAAAATTACACATTGCAGGAAATCATCTTTCAGCCTGTGCCTCCTTTTGGCATTTTATTGTGCTTACCTTTTGGCGAAAATTCCCTATAACAATTGTTTTGACTATTTCAGGGTCGGAAGCCCTTTCTCCTTGGATTTAAGTGGGAAAAAACCTTCTTTTATATTAAAATCTGTCTTAATTTTAATAGTATTATCAATAATGTTAATTTGCTCCAGGATAAAATATAAATAAATAAGTAAATTTTAACAAATTGCAGTCTGCTTGAGGGCAAAGTTATTGTTTTATTCATTTTGTAACTTCCAGTTTCCTCACCAAGTAGCTTTTATGTTGTAGCATTTTAATGAGAAGATAAGATAATGTTTTCTCTCTATACACCTATCTCCTGCAGACTGTTTTTTTGTTTGTTTGTTTGTTTGTTTGTTTTGAGACGGAATTTTGCTCTGTTGCTCAAGCTGGAGTTCAATGGCATAGTCTTGGCTCACTGCAACCTCTGCCTCCCAGTTCAAGGGATTCTTTTGCCTCAGCCTCCCAAGTAGCTGGGATTACAGGTGTGTGCCACCACGCTCAGCTCATTTTTTAAGTAGAAACAGGGTTTCACCATGTTAGCCAGGCTGGTCACAAACTGCTGATCTCAGGTGATCTACCTGCCTTGACCTCCCAAAGTGCTGGGATTACAGGTGTGAGCCACTGCACCCGGCCCAGACTTTTTCTTTTTTGTTTTAGAATTTCTATACTGCTAAATAAGCAGTCATTGAATACTTAATCGATTTATCCAACTTTTAATTTTTTGAATAGTATCATTCTGAGGAATATATTTTTATTTCATTTCTTTAATACTTTACTCTCAGCTTTGTTACTACTCTGATCACTGATATTCATGATTAAATATTATTCTATCCCATACTGTGTTATAAATATAGCTTCAAATATTTTGCTTTATACCATCAATCCTTATACAAATGTGGGAAATTTAAATACACAAGATCTGAAATAAAAGGCTTAAGAATTATGAAATACATTTCTTCAGTGTGCAAACAAGAAGAAGGTACAAATTCATAAGTCACTTCTCCACCCATTATCATTTCATCTTCAGCAGCTGACTCACACTACTTCCTACAAGAACACTTCATTGTGAGCTTCTTACTTAATCAGCTTTATATTTCCTCATTTACTTTTCTTTTGATCTTATTTGTTATTTTTAATGATTCTGAGAAAAACTGTTTGATTTTCTGCTTCCAAAACACTTTCTTTGTACTTCTTCAAAACTCTATCTTTAAATTTTCTTCCAGGTTAGCAACTTTCTTTTTGAACTACATATCGGCTCAAGACACCTCCATCTTAAGAAGAAAAACTAAACCAGCCAAATGCTTTGCAATTACCCCTGATATACTATCTTACTTCCCTTTATTAATATCTTAAAGAAACATTAGATTTTGCTATGTTCTTCTTCCCCGTTGTATTTGCTAATCAATTAATTTCAGTCTCCTTCCTGTCAGCTACACTAGTGAACCTTCTCACACCAAAACCACTAATGACTTCTAATTGCCAGACTTTCGGAATCCTATTCAATTTAAAAATATATTCTAGTCTATTAAAGCTATATTATTGGACATTGTTGTTTATATACATTTCTTAATTTTATTTTATGTCTAATGACAAAACTGTCTTCCTTTTTTTTTTTTTTTTTGAGGTGGAGTCTCGCCCTGTTGCCAGGCTGGAGTGCAGTGGTGCAATCTCAGCTCACTGCAACCTCCGCCTCCCAGGTTCAAGTGATCCTCCTGCCTCAACCTCCTAAGTAGCTGGGACTACAGTCATGCACCACTATGCCCAGCTAATTTTTTTTTTTTTTAATTTTTAGTAGAGACAGGGTTTCACCATGTTGGCCAGGATGATCTCTATCTCTTGACCTCATGATCCACCTGCCTTTGGCTCCCAAAGTGCTGGGATTACAGGTGTGATCCACTTCACCTGGCATGCCTCCCCTTTTTCTTCTGAACCTTCCATTCATATGTTTTATTTTGTTTCTTACTGTTAACTTTGACAAAACAAATCTCTAAAAGAATAGACTCTAGTAATGGTAATAGAAATGCAAACACTGAGACGTTTGCCTTTGTTTGATTAGTCTTGACAAGAAGTAGAATTATGAGTGCTTAATGGCATGTATTACAGAATCAAATTGTTAAATATTTCACAGCATATGACCTTGAGCAAATAGAACTTTCTCTTCCTCAAATTTCATCATCATCATCATCATTATCATCATCATAATATTCACCTCATAGGGCTATTGTGTGAATTAGAAAATAAAACATGTAAGTGTGTTCGGAATAATAGTAGAAACAAGGTAAACATTCAATACATTTTGGTTATTATTAATTGTCATATATGCAAAGTGGAATGGAAGATAAATGAATGTGCATATACAATAAGAATAATTTCAAATTTAGATTATTACTTCAGTTCTTTTTATATAGGGAAATTTGCTCAAATTATTTTCTATTTTAAATAAGCAGATGTTTTAGATAATCATCTAGATGAAGGCTTTTATTTTAGAGAAGATGAAACTGAGGTAAAAAGAGTAAAACTGTCATGTCTAGGTCTTATAAATAGTTCTGGGATTTTTCTATGTGTAACATCCTGCTACCAAAGTTGTACAGGTCTGCAGCAACCTCAATTCTTGCCTCCTCTGAAGAAAGATTTTTACTGAAGGACATAAAGCTGAAGGTAAGTTTTAGAGCAGGAATGAAAGTTTATTAAAAAGCTTTAGAGCAGGAACAGAAGTAATGAAAGAGCACTTGGAAGAGGGCCAAGTGCGTGACTTGAGAGATCAAGTGTGCAACTTGACCTTCTGACTTGGGTTTTTATAGGTTGGCATGCTTGCAGGATCTTGCATCCTTTATCCCCCGATTCTTCCCTTGGGGTGGGCTGTCTGCATGTGAATACTAGTGCTTAGGAGGGGCGCATACACAGTGTGTTTACTTGGAGTTGCACACATGCTAACTTGAGGCGTTCTTCCCTTACCAGTTGAATGTCTCTAGGAGGTCATATACTTGTTAAACTCTGCCATTTTGTCTCTCAATGGGCATGCTTGAGCCCACTAGCCCAACTCCTGAGATCTTATCAGGAAACTGCTGATCAGCTTCAAAATTTCTTAGCCATTGGGAGACTGCTTTTCCCTAGAGCTGGCTGCAACCAATTATTATTTTAGAAAGGCAGTTAACAACCACCTGACCATTACCTGATGGTTGCCTGGCATTCTTGGTACAAGGTTAGGGGCAGCCCTCTCATGCCTTGCTCATGCCTGACTAGCTACCTATTGTAACAATTCCATGGAATAGAAAATTTAGATAATAATTTTAAAAAGTGAATTAATGAAAACACTTAGGCTGTTACTATTTTGGGTCATTGTATCCCTCCTTGGTTATGCTTTAAAGATCTCTCTATCTTGTACTGCTGCAGTAATTGTCAGGGACAGGAGGACGAAGATTAAAGATGCTTTAATTTAACAAAATCAATGGAAAGAAAAGGACAAATATTTTGTAAAAATGTATATTACAGTCTTTTATTTCTAGTTTTCATCTGTTTTCACATCCATTCCATCATCATGGTTGTTAGAGGCATTAAAAATAAGAAGCAAATGGCCTCACTTGAGAGCTATTTTGTAAGCAGCCCTCATTCTTAGAAAATCACGAAGATCCAGGACGCAAGGTTTGCATGCTGTTACGGTGGCTCCTGTAGATGCCATTGCTAGCCCAGACAATGCCAGTCAGTCATGACAAATTCCCTGGGCTAAATGATCACGAAATAGAAGAAAAGAAAGTGACTACAGTCTTTCTGTTGTTTATAGTTTCTAATGAAAAATTTGCCTTAGCTTTTTCTGTTAGGAGAGTGCCATTCTTAGGGCTAGGACTAGATGCCTGCCTCTATCACAACTGGCAATTACCATTTTCTCTGCTGAGAAATCTAGCATCTTATATTCTGCTTATTTACCATGATATACCCTAAGAATACTGAAGTACTGTTAGTAAGTTATCTTAAAAGAAGTAAACTGCAGAAAAGAGAAAAGAAAATGTCTTGATCTTCAGTGTTGATTTTAATGCATAATCTGAATATATTCCCAATAAAATTGTGTTATGTATTGTTGTAAGTTTGAATTTTTTGTTCTATCTAGAGGGGCAGATGGATGGTGCAGTTATAACTGCACTCTATTTTTCTTAAAAAAAAAAAGGTTAATATGATCCCTATAGAAAAAATAAGGTAAACTACAGTTACTTAGAAATATACATTACGAAAAAGATATGGGTGTTGCAAAGAACATGACACAATGGCTACGTTGTATCATTTTCAAAAAATATGAAATTATAGTCAAATCCTAGGGGGGGAAAATGATATACGCTAGCTGACCTTGAACTATGAAGGGGTGCTCTACCAGCAGCAACCTGGAAATGCTGTCCAAGTGTCTATATAAACTTAGCTAAGAACAGTACAATGTTCTTAGCTAGTTAGAAGAAATAGTAATGCAACACAAATTATCTTATTAAATCTAGTATAGCATTTAAAAAACTGTTGGCCTCATGCTAAAGAGTAATAAAGTATAAGTTTAAAAAAATCATATGCCAATATCCTAATATGAAACTATAATAGGATAAACTTTTACTGACTGATGTGGAAGTTGTGACATTAGCTGGCAAATACTACATACAATTCATTCAGTGTTGGTGTTGACACCTGTATTAAAATCTTGGGTGTAAGAGTGAAAAAAATCCTAGTTTATATATACAATGTCAGCATTAATAACAATCTCTTGGATATTTGATATATTCAATAGTTTTTGTCACAGTACTTCTTGGAACTTGGGATATTTGAGCCCAGATATATAATTTCTAATATAATGATTAATAAAGTATATTTTATTTTTTAAGTATATTGCAAAGATTTAGAATTAAAATATTGTGTTTGTGACTAGTGCTGAATAATTTGTTTCTCTCATCTAGAGAATAAAAACATAATATGTATGAGCATTATTTCCTATAATACAAGTTAAATTAAGCACAACTATTTTTCCAAAGATGTCTCCCTTAATTTTTAATGCTTTTGCCTTCTGTCATAGTTGCAAAACAGATTTTTCCTATTATATTCATCTGCTTCTCACAAACTTATAATTTTATCTTTAACAAATGCATTCATTATCAACATTAAAATTAACAATTAAGGGAGAGATTTTTAAAGTGTCATTGATATTACAAAATCCTTTTGTTATTTATTAAATCATTGTAGCTTCAATGGAAGCATTAAAAAGTTGGTTTATGTTTATGGAGAGAAAATTAAAGAAAAAAGAAAGAAAAGGAAAGAAGGAGGGAGGGAAAGAAGGAGGGAGGAAAGGAAGGAAGGAGGGAAGGAAGGAAGAAGGAAAGAAGGAGGAAGGAAGGAAGGAAGGAAGGAAGGAAGGAAGGAAGGAAGGAAGGAAGGGTGGGTTGATGTTGTGCACAGGGTTGCCAGGCAAAAATCTAGACATGAAAGCAGACTTGTAATTTGATTATCCTATAAATGTCTGTTTCTATGAGTTTTAAAGATGACACAAGCAAATGAGTAAAAGACTACACACTAAGTAATAATACTCAAATAGAATGAAAATATACTTTGTATTGAATTTAAATAAAGCAAAAAAATTAAAATTCATATGTACATTTCCATGGAGATCAGATGTGCTAATTATTTGAAAATGACATTGATAGACAGTAAAGATCACTGACTATCTCAGAGCCTGAACTAAAGTTCAGTCTGAGGAGCCAAACATTAACTGTTGGTTCCAGTGTTTAGAACTGTGAAGGTTCAGTGATTTTTATCCTACAGACAATACAGCAATTTAGCCCTCAAAGGTTTATGGACATCAGCAGAAGACATAAGCCTAGTAGGCAGACACAAAGGGCAGTTTATTGCTCAGAGCAATAAACAATAGCCAGTTATCAACATTTTGTGCTTGTTTCCTGAGCTCAATTCCCACAGGGCTACACAATGAATTAACCCGCGATATATTGTGCTCACAGTGAGGTGTATCATAGTTAAAGATCTCAAACTTGAGATATCTCAAATTTATAATGGATGATTAGTCTGCCTAAGCTTTGCCAGAGGAAGACATTATGTTTACTATACTGGATTGTTAACCATCCATCCTTAGCTCCAGAGGAAGACTATATCTCTATCTCCCAAAGCTATTTTCTTTAACAGGGTTCTGGAATATATAGTCTGAATAAAGATAGTTATTTGAGAAATTTCCCCAGCAACCAAGAATCCCTGAAGGAAGGTGTTATAATGGATTTTCACAGTGGAATTGTTCTCCAGCTGATAAGCAATGATGACCACATCCCTAGACATAGGAGAGCAATGCAGTTGTTAAAATATTCATCAAACAAGAACTGAGATATTATACTGGTGAAATAAATTGCATTGGCAAGTATAGTGTAAGGTGGATTAAAATATGGTTAGAGAGCAATTGTAAAGTAAAGGAATTGGATTTTTTTGTTTGTTTGTTTTACTTAGCTCAGAGCACTTGGTGTTTTAGATAAATATAATGGAAGGCTAATATGTTAATTAAAAATGTACTGTGGAAGCCAGAGGATATACTTGGTCACGTCCAAAGGGACATATCTCCCACAATCAGCAGGATGGGAAAACTGAGCCCCAATATTTAGTCATAAGCGTGTTAAAGCTCTTGGACAGTTCTGCTATGTCAAGGTCAGAATCTTAAGTAGGAAAGAATGAGAACCTGTGATATGTGATTGGAACAGGTGAGTTGATGCACTTAAAAACTTTGAACCCTCTCCAGATTCTCCCAATCCCGCAGAAGTAGCCTACCTATATCCACGAAGATCAGGGTATTCTCCCTTAGTTGAAGACGATGCAGGACAGTTGGTGTCCCTGCCCCCACAAACTGTTTCTATCTCCCCTCTATCCTTTACACACCTTTCTAAGGTTAAAGCAGTCGGGGAAGTGCTAAAACTAAGAGAAGAAAAGGAAGGAAACATACTATACCCTGAAGAAAGCACAATATATTGCTTACCTTTAACAGAAGAAGCCAGGAGTACAAGACATTTGGGGTTATTTTCTGATGCTTCTGAATTAAATGGGCAGTGCAAGGGGGTTGAAGATGAGGTTGGGAAAGGGAGAGTTTATCAGTATGAGAACTTCTCTTTTCTTTCTCTGGAACTCAAAATTTAATATCCTGGCAAGAATTTTGGGAAATGAAAAAACATAGTATTTAGATGTCTCCTAGAATCGTGGAAAATTTTATGGGCTAAAATAAGTGAACTGAAGATGCCAGAACTACTGTGGCAGAAAGATAAAAAGGGAACAAAAGACTCAGAGAAGTGGGCGTGCCAGATTGCATATGCTATGTAATGTTGGAAAATAGGCCAACGAAATATTTTCCCTGGAGGAGATGGAGGACAATTTTAGCAAAGCAATAAAGAATGTACTGTTGAGAACGACATCAACATCACTGAGAATCTCATGTGTGACTACCTTCTCTAGACCAGGGCTGAAGGTAAGAAATTATATTACGGAACTGGCCTTCCTCATAGCAATATGTATGAGAAATTCCTCCAAACATAGAAGATAGGAGGTGGTACGTGACTGTCAAAAGTCAGGTGAGCACAATTAACATAGTGAGTGCAAGGTTGTATGGAAGGCAGCCTCGCTCTCAAAGGGAGAAATTTTCCACCTGGTTTAATAGCAAGAGACCTATTGAATGTTAAGCTATGGCAGCCATCTGGGCACTTTGGACTGGACCATCCCAAGGGACTGGCAGGCAAGAAGTTGTTTTCATTTTGGAAAGAATAATTAGCCCTGATTATTAGGAGGAAGTAAGACTGCTGTTAAAGAATATGATTAGGGCGGAACAATATTGGGCATTTAGATGATTCACTTCAGTATCTCTTGGGATTTCATGGCCCAATTTTGATATAATTTCACAAACTCAGTTGCCACAGGCTGAGGACAGCACAGTGATCAGTAGTACAGACAACTTCGAGATGAAGTTCTTGGTTATTGCACCAGGTAAGCCACCCAGATCAGCACAGTTGCTGAGACTGAAAAGGCATCTAGAATGGGTAGTAGAAGAAGAAAATATTCTTTATCAGTTGCAGCATTAAGACAAGGGATTTACTGAGGTGGGCTGAAAAGCCATTGCACCCAAGGTTATGCTGTCTTTCAGAGAAGACCTAAACCCATTACTAGCTGATGCATGTTATTAAGTAACAGCCCCAACTACAGACATCTCTGAGTGCCATGTCAGTTTCAGAGCTGAGGTCTTTTTGCCATAGAACTGCAGCCCAATTCTCCATCCAACCAATCACTGTTCTTCACCTTCCTTAAGGTATTATTTTGGAGATTATTTCCCAATTATTTTTTCTACCTATTAATCTCTATCTTAGTGTCGGCTTTCCAGTAAATCCAACCTATAACAACCTTCAAGGACAAAGATACCTATGATTATTCCAAAGATCATGTTCTCATGAAGTTATTTTCAAAGGCAGAAAAAAAAAATGAGTATTGGAAAAAGTGAGGTCGTCAGCTAGAAGACTATTATAGCAATCCATCTGAGGGAAGAAGAATGTCTTAAAGGAAAGGCACATGTTTTCTCAAAATAATTGAGTTCATATTTTGTTGTTTTTCTACTGATAAAAAATATTTTCTTGTCACAATAACAACTGTAGTTGTAATAATAATAATAATAATAATGAACAGATTCTGACTTCTTCAAGACATACTTGTATCTTAGGAGTGTACATGTGATGCCCAGGTTATGAAAGAATCTTTTCATGACTTCTCCAGTGAATTACTTTTACTGAGTATTGCCTTGGTGGCATATCACTCTTTTTCAGGACAGGTATACTTGTCAATCCTCTTACTTGCAACCTTCTTGTGTATGTTTCTGTTAAGAAATTCAATTAGCAAGAAATGCTATAAATGAGCCAAAGCCAGGCAATTCAAATTAAAGACTAAATTCTTTGTGATGATTAAGCCTCAAACTGTTTATGGCTCTCATGTCACTCATCGTGACTGAAAGAGAGAGATTTCAGTTAGAATCATAGTTGGCAGTTCTTTGCATCTGCTAGTCTAATTCCTTCTCATGTGAAAGTTCATGCCAATGTTAACAAATTATGACTGCTCAGGTCGGCGTACATTTATAATTTACATAAATTTATCAGTAATTTTACCTGTTTTGGCATGCGATTAACCTAAAAAATCATTTTATGAACCCCCAAAATTGAATCACGCATTGTGTGTTGATGATTATACTTCATTATGACAATTGGAGTGTACTGTTAACTGTGCTGTAATGCTGCTAAATCATAAGACTTGAGATTCTGAAATCCAAGTATATGATGGCTGTGGTTTGTACATAAAACATCATCAAATTAGGAACATAATATTTATATTTATTGACTTTAGGACAATATTATTTACTCCAATTAGTGATCAATAACCGACTAAAATTGCATTTTTTGGTTTTGATAATGAGTGAAAAACAGATGAGATATTATGAGATGATGCTTTAGGAAATACCTCATGCAATTTTATAACTATGCCAAATTGACATGCAAGCAACTGGGCCTAGAGACTGTGATTTTATCAACTGAGAAAAAGAGAGGAATGTAAAAGCCATAGTTATTAGCAGAACTATGAAAATAAATAATCAATACTAGCATTTAAAAAATTATATGGAGTACATATTACTTAAAATTATGTGGATGCTACTAGAGCAATAAGTAATAAGTTTTGCTTTATAATATGAGCTTGTGAACAACAAAATCAGATTAATAATTTCAGAAAAGAAACATGATTTTCCTATCTTAGCTTCCTTAATCAAAGAAGAATTAGTAAACTTCTAGAAAATACCCTAACTTGTCTATGCATTTCAAATTTTTAACTATATATAGCTATGTGTATGTATAGTGGGGTAACATCATAGTGAATTTGGGGGAAAGAAAGCATTCTTTGTCCTCGATGGGAGGGTAAAAAATATTCCAATATTCTTTGTCTTTTTCTGCCCCTTCACCAATTCCGGCTCTAAAAGAATGAGTAAATTGGCACCTGAAAATTTCCAGAAGAAATTGTGTACTGTTTTTCTATTATATTTATTATTCAATGACAATTCATCATTCATCCAACCCTCCCTGGAAAAAGGTAAAACAGCTTTATTATTTTGTGATTTGGTGTTACGATGTCCGTGTTTCAATAATGGCAAATTGAATCCAGCAGCACATCAAAAAGCTTACTAATCATAATTAAGCATGTTTTATCCATGAGATGCAAGGTTGCTTCAACATATACAAATCAACAATTGTGATACATCACATAAACAGAACTAAAGACTAAAACCACATTCTCATCTCGATAGATGCAGAAAAGGCTTTCAATGGAAAACAATACCCCTTCATGTTGAAAATTCTCAATAAATTAGATAACAAAGGAACATATCTCAAAATAATAAGAGCCATGTGTGACGAACCCACAGCCAGTGTTATACTGTATGGGCAAAGGCTGGAAGCATTCCCTTTGGAAACCAGTCCAAGTCAAGGATTCCCTTTCTCACCGCTCCTATTCAATATACTATTGGACGTCCTGGCCAGAGCTGTTCGGAAAAGAGAAAGAAATAATGAGCATCCTAATAGGAAGTGAGGAAATTAAACTATTTCTGCTTACAGGCAACCTAATTCTACATCTAGAAAACCCTGCTATCTTAGACCAAAAGCTTTTTTAAGCTGATAAACAACTTCAGTGAAGTCTTAGGATACAAAATTAATGTACAAATATCACTAGCTTTCCTGTATACCAATAACAGTCAAGCCAAGAGCCAAATCAGGAACACCATCCCATTCATAGTTACCACAAAAAGAAGAAAATACCTAGGAATACAGCTAACCAGGAAAGTGAAAGATCTCTACAAAAAGAATTACAAAACAGCACTCAAGTAAATCAGAAATGATACAAACAAATTGAAGAACATTCCTTGCTCTTAATAAGAAGAATTAATATTGTTAAAATGGTCATAGCACCCAAAGCATTTTAGAGATTCAGTGTTATTCCTATCAAACTACCAATAATGTTTTCAAATAACTAGAAAAATATATGTTAAAATTTATGTGGAACCATAAAGGAACCCATTAGCCAACACATTCCTAAGCAAGAACAAAGCTGGAGGAATCATGTTACCTGACCTCAAACTATACTACAGGGCTACAGTAACCGAAACACCATGGTACTTGTACTAAAACTGACACATAGACCAATAGAACAGAATAGAGAACCCAGTAATAAGGCCACATACCTAAAATCATCTGATCTTTGACAAAGTTGACAAAAACAAGCAATGGAGAAAGGACATCCTATTCAATAATTGGTGCTGGATGGGATAACTGGCTAGCCATATGCAGAAGATTGAAACTGTACTTCTTCCTTATATCACATACAAAATCAACTCAAGATAGATTAATGACTTAAACCATAAAACCCCAAACTACAAAAACCCTGGGAGACAACATAAGCAATATCATTCTGGGCATAGGGATAAGCAAAGATTTCATGAGAAGATGCCAAAAACAAATGTAACTAAATTAAAAGTTGGAAAATGGGATCTCATAAAGAGACCCTGCACAGCAAAATAAACTATCTACGGAGTAAACAGACAACCTACAGAATGGGAGAAAATATTTGCAAAGTATGCATGTGACAAAGGTCTAATATCCATAATCTATAAGAAACTTAAAGTTACAAGCAAAACACAACACCATTAAAAAGTGAGCAAAAGATATGAACAGACTCTTTTAAAAGAAGACATACATGTAGCCAACAACTATATGAAAGCAAGCTCAACATCACTGATTTTTAGATAAATGCAAACCCAAACCACAATGAGATACCGTTTCATACCAGTCAGAATGACTATTATTAAAAAGTCAAAATATAAACATAGGCTGGTGAGATTGCAGTGAAAATGGAACACTGCTAGGGGGAGTATAAATTAGTTCAGTTATTGTGGAAGACAGTGTGGCAATTCCTTAAAGACCTAAAAACAGAACCAGCATTTAAACCAGTAATTTTATTACTGGGTATACACCCAAAGGAATAAAAATTATTCTATCATAAAGAGACATGCACATGTATGTTCATTGCAGCACTATTCACAATAGCAAAAACATGGAACCAACCTAAGTGCCCATCAATGGTAGCCTGGATAAAGAAAATGTGATACATATACGTAGTGGAATAGTATGTAGCCATAATAAGGAATGAGACCCTGTCTTTGTAGGAACATGAATGGATCTAGAGATCATTATTCTTTTCGAACTAACACAGAAAAAGAAAAACAAATACTACATATTCTCACTTATAAATGGGAGCTAAGTGATAAGAGAGAGTCCTTGAACATACAGAGAACTATAGACACCGGGACCTACTTGAGGGTGGAGAGTGGGAGGAGGGAGAGGATAAGGAAAAATAACTAATGAGTAATAGACTTAACACCTGAGTTATGAAATAATATATACACAAGATTACTTACATAGCAACAACCTGCATGTGTACCTTTGAACTTATATTAAAACTATTATAAAATAAATGATCCCTGTGTTTGCCAAATACCTGAACAGCAGTCTCCAGCAGTTCTCCCAATAAAAAAATACACACAGTATTTGATTTATACTAGCTTATCTCCTGTCAGAGTTCTTCATTCTGTAAGAAGGTGTGCTATAGACAGAATACTGTAATTGTGACTGGAAATATGTCTGCTAAACTCAGATGGCTAGGTCCAATCCCAGCTCCCTATCTAATAGACTAATGAATTTAGTTAATTCACTTACATCAGTTCTATTAGTTTCTTCACATGCTAAATGATATTTGAATAGTAACTGACATTTTCAGGCACATAATAAGCATTTGAAAAATATTATTTTTGTCTATTAGGTATGTTTTATGATCTCAGTTATACAAGTTCTTCAATACTCAGAAATAAATTATAACTTATTCTGCTTAACATGACAAGAGAATGGAACAAACTCTTCAAAATATGATTAACGTATATTCGCAAAAAATACTTTCTTGATGTTTCTAATTTACTGAAAATAATCAGGGAAATGCCCTTGGTTCTCAGTAATCTTCTGTTAAGTTTCCATTGTATTTAAAAGCTGAGTAAATATAACTTTCTCGGATTAGACAAGGACAATAAGAGTAATGCTTTCTAGCTAAAAGCATTGCAATATGACAGAACCCAAATTTATTTTATCACTTTGTGGGCTTTTTGAGGAAGAGGAAGTGCGATTAGCATTTTCTTTAAAATAACAAAAATGATTTTAATAAATAGAATGTGTGAAAAATTTTGAGATTTTTAAATGGAACATTTTCACAGTAAAATCTAATCTCATCATCAGTTTCACACAGCAGAAGGTAGTTAAAATATATGTTAACTATGCTTAAAAATGTCAGTGTTAGGAAATAATAACGGTGTCCTCCAAAATATTTTTTAAAATTTTGAATGTTTACAGGAGGGCTGATTATATTTGCTAAAATTTAAAGTGTAACTGTGTGCAAAAGGAAAGATGTAAAAACATTAAAAATTAAATTCATTGCAGTAGAGTGAATCCATTCTCTAAATAATGTTTTTATTTAAATTTTACCCTTTACAGAAAATTTTCATATTTAAACAGAATTGAATTTTTTTCATTCAAAATGAAATGTTTAATTTTTTAAATTAAATTGTTTCTATTTCTTGGAAATTTGTAAGGTACTTCCTTCCTCCCCATGATCTTTTAAAAATAGTAGTATACTTTGGAGGAGATATATAAGGCATTATTTTCTCCTCTAGCCTCATCGAACACATAGTTAACCTCAATGTTACAGCAAATGTTTCTAGTGCCAAGCTCTTAAAGTGAATACATTAATTTAACAGCTTGTCAACCATAAATTTAAGAATGAGTTAAGTTCTCCAATATGGTTGTCTGATAGCAGAAGAGCCTTTAACAATTCTGTGCTTCTTTCTCATTAATTGAATGATGTAATTGTACCATCCATAATGTTTTATTATTACAAACTAGTATGTATGCTCACACACATTCATATATATATATATATATATATATATGATATCTCCAGTATAACTTCTCTCACATAGTTGCTCTAAAAATGTCTGTTAATCCAATAAGTAATTATATACAGTTTTGCTTCTGAGTGGAGTATAGATGCTTCAGCAAGTCAGCATTTCTACTGAAGTCTATGAGAAAAGCCAGATAAATCAAATAAATGATCATTTTGAGAGAAGACAGATTAGGATTCAGCTGAAACTACAAAGAAGTGTGAACCATGGAAAGATAATAGGAACTCAGCAGCTGATACTGCCCTCTGGGTATTTCAGAGAATAGGCAAGGACAGGAGTCAGAGAAACCAAGATGACACAGCTGGGAACAGAAAACCAACAGAGGTTTTAAGGGATACATGACATAGTCATAGCCTTTTTTTTTTTTTTTTTTTTCCTTTGGAAATTTTTTTTTTTTTTTTTTTATTTTTTTTTTTTTTTTCTTTCCCTAGGACATCTGCTGAAATTTGAGGCTTCAAAACTTGAGCAGGAAACTAAAATCCTAAGTGAAAAGACACTGAAAGCAGAGCAGAGTTATTTTCAGTTTTATAAAACAAAATTTACACGGGCCATAAAAAACACGAAAGATTCTTATTTGAAAAAAACCTGAGACGTAGTAGAAACCCAGAGGTAGAGTAGCAGTGCCAGGGCTGCAACCCATCTGAGAGTCAGCATAGCCACTGGCTGGATTATCAGCTACCACTCTATGAAGCCTAATGAAGAGAAAATGATATTTTCTCTGGAAGAATATGACACTATTTGAGGCCTTTATATTTTTATACAACCATGCTACACGAAGGAACAAAAGAGAGCAAAAATGCCATGAGATATTATAGTTTCTTATGACTAAGAACTATGACAAAATCAGGCCCCAAGAAAAAATAGTTTAAAATTATTCAGATATCATAGTTGGATTGAAAAGGCTTTAAATGTCTATGATTAATATATTCAAGAAAATAGACCAAAATATGGAAAAAACAGCTAAAAAATGAAGATTTTACCATAAAGTTGGAATAGATAGCAACAAATCAGATAGACGTATTAGAACTTAAAAATTATGTATCTGAAATTGACAGTCTAATGGGTGAATTTCACAGCAAATTAGCCTCCACTAAAGAAAGAAATAGACAAAGAGATATACAAATATCAATCTGTAGTGACTGTGTAAACTAAATTGAAGAGGGGAGACAGAAGTGAAAAATATGTAAAAATGTATTAAACGTGTGAGATTACAGAAAAAGTCAAAAACAAACATAAAATTTTCGTTTCAGAGAGAAAGAAGAGAGTAATGGGAACAAACATTATTTGAAAGGGTATCCTAATTTGAGGAATCATCAAAAACTGTTGAAAAATAATATCAGATTTGAGACGTTCTTGGAACTTAAAGAAAATAACAACAACAACAACAACAAAAACTACATAAGACCACTGAGGACAATACAGAAAATAAAAATCTAATAAGCAGCTAGAAATAATGCAAGTAATAGAAGGAGAAAAAAGAGGAGGAGATGAAAAACAGGAAGGAAAGAGGGAGAAAAGAGAAGGAAGGAAGGGAGGGTAGAAAGGAAGGAAGGAAGGAAAGAAGGAAGGGACAAAAGGAGGGAAGGAGGAGGAATGGGAGGGAGGGAGGAATGGAGGTAGGGAGGGAAGGAGGGAGGAATGGAGGTAGGGAGGGAAGGAGGGAGGCACTTAAACATGAAAGAAGCAATAATATGACTTAGGTCTGGCTTCTCAGTAGGAATAATGGAAACCATGGGAAATGAAATAATATATTCAAAGAGCTTAAAATTCATTAATGTGTAATTACATACCAAATGAAAATATTACTAAGCACAATGACTCAGTAAGTACGTTTTCACACAAACTGAGATAATTCATTGTTGAAAATAAATGAAGAATAACAGACACTGTAAATAAATTAATAATATATGGACTGAGTAAAACAATAATACCAATGTGTTAAAAATATAACTCTCAATTAACAGCTTTAATTGCTTTCCTCTGAAAACCTTGTGCTAACATTAGAAGCCTTTTAGTGAGAAGCATTGCTGTTGATTATAGTGGACAAACTCTCTTATGCATTAATTCCCAGGCAAAGATAGATACTCAAACAATATTTATATACAGAAAAATCAATGAAATAAAAACAACTTAATTAAACTATTCAAAATGTGTAAATAAATAATGTATTTATTTCATTCAATATATGAATGAAATAAAACAATAAGTTTTATTTTACTTGATGTGGGAGAAAGAGAAGACTTGATAGTGGATGGAGGTTGAGAGAGAAAGGATTAGTGACAGTCATTCCTTTAAAGTTGGGAGAGAGTCATGAGTTTCTTCATTTAATCATGTATTCAATACCAGAATCAGAATACATGCTTATATTTTTCTTTGCTTTCAGAATAAGCAGATAAAACTTTACTCATTATGTTCATATCATACATCAATGTGTGTGTTTTAGATCATTTAAAGCACACACAATTTAAATACTCAATCATTCATCTCATATTTTTCAATATTCCACTGACATATTGGGGTCTCATGGTTATCTTGTCCTAAAACTACACTTGAATCTTAAATATAGCATAAAAAAAACTTCTAGGGCAAAATAAAGATTATCATGTTACTTTGTTGAAACATGGCTAATGAATGCAACAAATTGAAGAGTCATTAACAAGATATTTACCATTTTTTTTCCATTTTGCTCTTGTGAAAAAATGTTTGAATATTTTTCAATGTAATATTCTTTGCCTAGAAACTGTTGTTTTGAGATAATTCGTTAATTTATTTTACCTGAAATTGTATATATGCAGTATTACATTATGTGAAAATGATATTTAAAATGTTATTTAAAGAGTGCTATAACTTTTCAAAATCTGTTGGTATAAAGTCTTTAACTGAATGATCCATCATGTCAGATGAATACAGATTTTTGGATGAAAGATACATAAAACATAATTCCAGGTAGAGAGTATAAATGTCCTTTAAATGTTACATTATTTCAGCATTATTAGAGGAGAAGTAGAAGGAATAATTGTTACATGCTAATCAGTAAAGGGTTCTGATGATGATAGCTAGGATAACTAATAAAAGAATAGTGAAAGTATTCGTAGCTAACAATTCAGGGAAATGAAAAGGTGGATATATTTGATTGATCCAAAAGAAGCAGATAAAAGAGAAAAATGTATGTTAAACAAAAGAAAGCAAATAGCAGTGTGACAGATACAAAATTGCATATATTAATAATAACTGAAATTGTATAGACAAAAATCTTCCAATTAAAATGTAATTAATGATGCTATCACAACCTTCTGTCAGATGTCTTCATTTTTCTTTTTTTTTTAAACCCAGCACTCTGTTATCTAGGGATTTGAGTACAGCTTTGTGGTTTTACAGGCAAGAAGCCTCCATTTGTAGAATTCCACTTTTGTCATTCCTTCCTGATAGCCTTCTCAATAGCCCAAATTTCTAGTCTACAAACCCAGAAATGTCATATTTGATTTGGAAAAAAAAAGGCTTGAGTATTAACTTCTTTATAACTGATACGAAAGAGAAAATAATATTAACATCAAAATTAATTATTATTTAAAAAGCTTTGAATGCATCAAGAACAAATAAAGATGACTTTCACTAACCCCATATAATATTTTATGCGTAATAGTCAGGAATTCATTTTAGCTGTGGATTCCTGTCCTTAAAAGAAAATTAATGTTTTTTCATAATTTAGGAAGGAAAAGGAGCAGATGTCTGCTAATTTAAAGACAACTCCAAATAGGCATTATTTTTAAGATCTAGACCAGTGGGAATTTGTCATGACTCTTTGCAAGCTCTCAAAATCCAAATTCCATTATTTAACAAGTATTGCTGTTTTAAATTTATTAAAACCACCATGTTCTCTCTGTTCTTCCATCCACTGCTACTGAGGAGTCATGAATGACTTTAGCTAGAGTAATTTTAGAAGGATGGTGAAGGATCAAAAAGGCAGATTGCAGTAGCCTAAGTATGACTAGGAGATAAGAAAATGAACTTATCAAGAAAGTGTAAAGGAGAAAAATTAGATAGGGCATGTGATATCAAAAGATGTTTCTTTCCCATTGAGTAGGAAATATGTCCATGTAGTCACATAATGGAACAAAGGATGTTTTAGAGAAAGATAAGTCAAAAATACCGAAAAAAGAGAATGATTTGAAGAGTCATCTTAGGAGAGGTAAGAGGTAATCAGACTAAAGACACACATGGATTTTGTGAGCAGAAAGAAGCTATTATTTACCATTGAGACAAGAAGAAAATAGATGGGAGAAGTGAAGCTAAGCAAAAGCATGTTATTAGAGATAAATCAAGTGTGGTATTAAACCAGCGTTAGTGTTTTATGGACTGTGTGAATAGGAAGGTTAGCTACAAGGGAATCTGAGTGCTGTATTGGAGTGGTTCAGGCGATCAATTACAGAGACCAGGGTGGGTAAGGAAAGAAGAAAGGCAAACAGGGTGATATATACTAGCAGGAATTTGTGGTACTGATGCCAGAATAAAGGATTATTGAAAAAAAAATAGATCTAGACTAGTGTTAAATAAATTAATCAACAGTATCTTAAATTCTATATACAGACTTTTGAAATTTTATTTTATTCCATTTTCAAGATGTATAGTCTTGTTCTGTTGCCCAGGCTGAAATATAGTGGCATGATCATAGCTTATTGCATCCTCAAACTCCTGGGCTCAAGCAATCATCCCTCCTCAGCCTCCCAAATATAAGACTACAAGTGTGTGCCACTATGCTGGACTGCTTTAATTTTTTTTCTTTATTATACTTTAAGTTCCAGAATACATGTGCAGAACGTGAAGCTTTGTTACATATGTATATACATGCCATGGCGGTTTGCTGCACCCATCAACCCGTCTTCTACATTAGGTATTTCTCCTAATGCAATCTCTCCCCTACCCACCCAACTGCTGGCAGGCCCCAGAGTGTGATGTTTCCGTCCCTGTGTCCATGTTTTCTCATTGTTCAGCTCCCACGTATGAGTGAGAACACGCAGTGTTTGGTTTTCTGTTCCTGTGTTAGCTTTCTGAAAATGATCGTTTACAGCTTCATCCATGTCCCTGCAAAGGACATAAATTCATCCTTTTTATGGCTGCATAGTATTCCACAGTGTATATGTGCCGCATTTTTTAATCCAATCTATCATTCATGGGCATTTGGGTTGGTTCCAACTCTTTGCTATTGTGAATAGTGCTGCAATAAAATACATGTGCATGTGTCTTTATAGAATGATTTATAATCCTTTGGGTGTATACTCAGTAATGGGATTGCTGGGTCAAATGATATTTCTGGTTCTAGATCCTTGAGGAATTACCACACTATCTTCCACAATGGTGGAACTAATTTACACTCCCACCAAATAGTGTAAAAGCATTCTTATTTCTCTACATCCTTTACAACATCTCTTGTTTCCTGACTTTTTAAAGATCGCCACTCTAACTGCCATGAGATGGCATCTCAATGAGGTTTTGATTTCCATTTCTCTAACAAACAGTGATGATTACCTCTTTTCATATGTTTGTTGGTCACATAAATGTCTTCTTTTGTTCATATCTTTCACTCACTTTTTGATGGTTTCTTTTTTTCTTGTAAATTTATCTTCCTTGTAGATTCTGGATATTAGCCCTTTGTCAGATGGAGAGATAGCAAAAATTATTTCCTGTTCTGCAGGTTGCCTGTTCACTCTCATGAAAGTTTCTTATGCTGTTCAGAAGCTCTTTAGATTAATTAGATCCCATTTGACTTTTTGACAAATTGGTTATTAGATTAATTAGATCTCATTTGACTTTTTGACAAATTGGTTATTGGTTGCCATTGCTTTTGGTGTTTTAGTCATAAAGTCTTTGCCCATGACTGTGTCATGAATAGTATTCCCTTGGTTTTCTTCTAGGGTTGTTATGGTATAAGGTCTTATGTTTACGTTTTTAATCCATTGAGTTAATTTGGATGAGGTCTAGTTTTAGTTTTCTGCATATGGCTAGCCAGTTTTCCCAACACCATTTATAAAATAGGGAATCATTTCCCCATTGCTTGTTCTTGTCAGGTTTGTCAAAAATCAGATGGTTGTACATATGTGATGTTATTTCTAAGGCCTCTGTTCTGTTCCATTGGTCTATATCTCTGTTTTGCTACCAGAACCATGCTGTTTTGATTACTGTAGGCTTGTAGCATAGTTTGAAGTCTGGTAATGTGATGCCTCCCACTTTGTTCTTTTTACTTGGGATTATCTTGGCTAAGCGGGCTCTTTTTTTGGTTGTATACAAAATTTAAAGTAGTTTTTTTTCTAATTATCTGAAGTCAATGGTAGCTTGATGGAATAGCATTGAATGTATAAATTACTTGGACGGTTTGGCCATTTTCACGATATTGATTCTTCTTATCCAGGAGCATGGCATGTTTTTCCATTAGTTTGTGTCCTCTCTTATTTCCTGGAGCAGTGGTTTGCAGTTCTCCTAGAAGAGGTTCTTTACATCTTTGTTAGTTGTATTCCTAGGCATTTTATTCTCTATGTAGCAATTGTGAATGGGAGTTCACTTATGATTTGGATCTCTATTATTGGTGTATATGAATGCTTGTGATTTTTGCACATTGATTTTGTATACAGATACTTTGCTGAAGTTGCTTATCAGTTTAAGGAGATTTTGGGCTTAGACGATGGAGTTTTCAAAATATACAATCATGTTGTCTGCAAATAGAAACAATTTGACTTCCTCTTTTCCAAATTGCATACACTTTATTTCTTTGTCTTGGCTGATTTCTCTGGCCAGAACTTCCAATACTGTGTTGAATAGGAGTGGTGAGAGAGGGCATCCTTGTCTGTGCCAGTTTTCAAAGGGAATGCTTTCAGCTTTGGCCCATTCAGTATGATATTGGCTGTGGATTTGTCATAAATTGCTCTTATTATTTTGAGATATGATCAACTGAGAGTTTTTAGTAGGAAGGGGTGTTGAATTTTATTGAAGAACTTTTCTGCATCTATTGAGATTATCATGTGTTTTTTTTCCACTGGTTCTATTTATGTGATGGATTATGTTTATTGATTTGCGTATGTTGAGTCAACCTTGTACCACAGGGGTGAAGCCAACTTGATCGTGGTGAATAAGATTTTTGATGTCCTGCTGGATTTAGTTTGCAAGTATTTTATTGAGGATTTTCACATCAATGTTTATCAGGGTTATTGACATGAAATTTTCTTTTGTGTGTGCGTCTCTGCCAGGTTTTGGTATCAGGATGATGCTAGTCTCATAAAATGAGTTAGCGAGGAGTCCCTCTTTTTCCATTGTCTGGAATAGTTCAGAAGGAACAGTACCAGTTTCTTTTTGTACCTCTGGCAGAATTCAGCTATTAATCCATCTGGTCCTGGGCTTTTTTTGGTTGGTAGGCTATTAATTACCATCTCAATTTCAGAACTTGTTATTGGTCTATTAAGGGATATGACTTCTTCCTGATTTACTCTTGGGACGGTGTATGTGTCTAGGAATTTAACCTTTCTTCTAGATTTTCTAGTTTATTTGCATAGAGGTGTTTATAGTTTTCTCTGTTGGTAATTTGTTTTTCTGTGGGATCAGTGCTGATATTCCCTTTATTATTTTTTATTGTGTCTATTTGATTTGTCTCTCTTTTCTTCTTTATTAGTTTGGCTAGCAGTCTATTTTGTTAATCTAAAAAAAAAAAAAAAAACTAGCTCCTGGATTCACTGATTTTTTGAAGGGGATTTCGTGTCTCTATCTCCTTCAGTTCTCCCCTGATCTTAGTTATTTCTTGACTTCTGCTAGCTTTTGAATTTGTTTGCTCTTCTCTAGTTATTTTAATTGTGATGTTAGGGTGTCAATTTTAGGTTTTTCCTGCTTTCTCCTGTGTGCATAATGGTGTAAATTTCTCTCTAAACACCGCTTTATCTGTGTTCCAGAGATTCCAGTACATAGTGTCTTTGTTCTCATTGGTTTCAAAGAACTTCTTTATCTCTTCCATAATTTTGTTATTTACCCAGTAGTCATTCAGGAGCAAGTTGTTCAGTTTTTATGTAGTTGTGTGGTTTTGAGTGAGTTTCTTAATTCTGAGTTCTAATTTGATTGCATTGTGGTCTGAGAGACTGTTATGATTTCTGTTTTTTGCATTTGCTGAGGAGTGTTTTATTTCCAATTATGTGGTCAATGTTAGATTAAGTGCAACGTGGTGCTGAGAAGAATATATATTCTGTTGATTTGGAGTGGAGAGTTCTGTAGATGTCTATTAGGTCCACTTGGACCAGAGCTAAGATCAAGTCCTGAATATGCTTGTTAATTTTCTGTCTCATTAATCTAATATTGACAATGGGGTGTTAAAGTCTCCCACTATGATTATGTGGGAGTCTAAGTCTCTTTGTATGTCTATAAGAACTTGTTTTATGAATCTGGGTGCTCTTTCATTGGGTGCATGTATATTTAGAATAGTTAACTCTTCTTGTTATGTTGTTCCCTTTATCATTATGCTATGTCCTTCTTTGTCTTTTTTTATCTTTGTTGGTTTAAAGCCTGTTTTATCCAAGAGACTAGGATTGCAATCCCTGCTTTTTTCCTTTCCATTTGCTTGATAAATATTCCTCCTTCCCTTTATTTTGAGTCTATGTGTGTCTTTGAATGTGAGATGTGTCTCCTGAATACAGCACACCAATGAGTCTTGACTCTATGCAATTAGCCATTCTGTGTCTTTTAATTGGGGCATTTAGTCCATTTACATTTAAGGTTAATACTGCTATGTGTGAATTTGATCTCATCATAATTATGCTAGCTGGTTATTTTGCCCATAAGTTAATGCAGTTTCTTCATAGTGTCGATGGTCTTTACAATTTGGTCTGTTTTTGCACTGGCTGGTACCAGTTTTCTCTTTCCATATTTAATGCTTCCTTCAGGAGCTCTTGAAAGACAGGCCTAGTGGTGACAAAATCTCTCAGCATTTGCTTGTCTGTAAAGGAACTTATTTCTCCTTTGCTTATGAAGCTTAGTTTGGCTAGTTACAAAATTCTGGGTTGAAAATTATTTTCTTTAAGAATGTTGAATATTGGACTCGACTCTCATCTGGCTTGGAGGATTTTTGCAGAGAGGTCTCCTGTTAGTCTGATGGGCTTCCCTTTGTTGGTAACCCGCCCTTTCTCTCTGGCTGCCCTTAGCACTTTTTCTTTCATTTCAACCTTGGCGAACCTGACAATTATGTGTCTTGGGGTTGCTCTTTTTGAGGAGTATCTTTGTGGTATTCTCTGTATTTCCTGAATTTGAATAGTGTCTTGTCTTGCTAGGTTGGGGAAGTTCTCCTGGGTAATATCCTGAAGAATGTTTTCCAACTTGGCTCCATTCTCTCTTTCGCTTTCAGATACACCAATCAAACCCAGGTTTGGTCTTTTCACATACTACCATCTTTCTTAGAGGCTTTGTTTGTTCTTTTTCTTTGTTCTCTAATCTTGTCTTCACACTTTATTTCATTAAGTTGATCTTCAATCCCTGATATCCTTCTTTCAGCTTGATCAATTCAGCTATTAATACTTGTATATGCTTCATGAAGTTCTCATGTTGTGTTCCTCAGCTCCATCAGGTCATTTATTTTCTTCTCTGAACTGGTTATTTTAGTTTGCAATTCCTCTGACCTTTTCTCAGGGTTCTTAGCTTCCTTGCATTGGGTTAGAACATGCTCCTTTAGCTCAGAGGAGTTTGTTATTACTCCCCTTCTGAAGCCTACTTCTGTCAATATGTCAAACTCTGATTCTGTCAAGTTTTGCTCCCTTGCTGGCAAGGAGTTGTCATTCTTTGCAGGAGAAGAGGCAATCTGGATTTTTTTGGAATATTCAGCCTTTTTCCATTGGCTTTTCCTCATCTTCACGAATTTACCTGCCTTTGATGTTAGTGACCTTTGATGTTGGTGACCTTTGGATGGGAGTTTTTGTTTGGACGTCCTTTTTATTGATGTTAATATTAATCCTTTCTGTTCGTTAGTTTTTCTTCTAACAGTCCCCTCTGCTGCAGGTCTGCTAGAGTTTGCTGGAGGTCCACTCCAGACCCTCTTTTCCTGAGTATCACCAGCAGAGGCTGCAGAATAGCAAAGATTGCTGCCTGTTCTTTCCTCTGGAAACTTCTTCCCACAGGGGTACCCACCAGATGCTAGGTGGAGCTCTTCTGTATGAGGTGTCTGTCAACCACTGCTGGAAGTTGTCTCTCAGTCAGGAAGCTTGGTGGTCAGGGACCCACTTGAGGAAGCAGCCTGTCCCTTATCAGAGTACGATCACTGTTCTAGGAGAGCCGATGTTCTTTAGAGCCAGCACACAGGAACATTTAAGTCTGCTGAAGCTGTATCCACAGCCACTCCTTCCAGTAGCTTTCTTAAGTTCTATGTTTTTGGTGGATTATTGGAGTACAAGATCATGTAATCTGCAAATAGAGATAGTTTTCCTTTTCCTTTTCAATTTGGAATTTATTTTATTTTCTGGCCTAATTGTCCTAATCCTAACTGAAACTTCTAGTACAATGTTAATTAGACAAGTCCAGAAAAGATAGACTTGTCTTGTTATTGATATTAGGCAAAAATATTTTGCCTCTTACCATTAAGTTTGATATTAGTTTTGGGTTTTCCCAGAAGCCCATTATCAGACTGAGGAAGTTCCCTTCTGTTGATGATTTCCTAAGTGTTTTTATCATTAAATGTCATTGGATTTTGTAATTTTTTTTTCTATATTTATTGAGATGATTTATTGGTTCTGTTTTTAATTCTACTAATGTAGAATATTACATTAATTGACTTCCAGATGTTGAAACAGTTTTGCATTCCTGAGATAAATCCTGCCTGGTTACAGCATATTATACTGTTTTACGTATTGCTGGATTTTGCTCATTAGTATTTTGCTGAAGATTTTTCCCATCTATTTTTGTTAAAGATATTGTTCTGTGTTTTCTTTTTCTTTTCTTCCTTTTGTTCTCTCTTTTTTTTTTTTTTTTTTTTTTTTTTTTTTTTTTTTCTTTTTTTTTTTTTTTTTTTTTTTTTTTTTTTTTTTTTTTTTTTTTTTTTTTTTTTTTTTTTTTTTGAGTTTGAAAAAAATTGTATTGATTCAACTTTAAAACTTTGGAAGATGTATTATTGGTTAGAGGATTTTGTTGCTGTTTTATTGTTTCCTGGAGTGGTAGTTTTGATTATTAATCTCTTTACTTGATAAGATTTTATATTTTTTCTTGATTCATTTTGCTAATTCATATAGTTCTTAGAATTTGTCCAGTTTATACAACATATCTAAATTTTAGCATAGAGTTGTTCATAGATAATTTTATGATTATTTTTATCTCTTTAAGTTTAGTGTGTCCTTTTTACAATTTCATTAATACTTGAATATTTTCTCTTTCTTATTGGTTAGTCTATCTATGTTGTTCCTCAGCCTTACTCTGGGCTTTTTCTTGCCTGTAAAGTGCCCTGGCATTGCCTGTGGGTAGATGAGAAAGCACATATCCCTCCCCAGTAAGATACTGTTTTCTTATGGGGCCTACAAGTTGAGCTGACAGTACATGCAAGGTGGAATCTAACTTTTTTCTTCTTGTCACTCATGGCTGTGTTATTTAAACAGTTATGAGGGTGCTGGTGATGGGTGCTTGTAGGATGATGGCAGCTGCATTGAAGAGCTGGAGTACAATGCTGGGACCTTGATATTGTTTTAACACAAGTCTCGTGTTGAATGGAATACAAACCAAGCAGTTTTGCTATGGGATAATTTCTAATAATAAATGTTGAAACATGTGAAAGGTTTCCCAACATTTCCCAAGAACACTAACTCATATCTGTTGTTTTATATTAGAAAACAACAACAACAACAAAAAGAAATGAAAAAGAGTGTGTTGTTTAATTTCCACATATTTCTAAGTTTCCCAGATCTTCCTATTACTGATTTATTATTTTACTCGTTTATTGTCTGAGAACATACTTTGTATTATTCCAATGTTTTAAAATCATCAAGGTTTATTTTATGGCCTGGGATTTGGTCTTCCTAGAGAATGTTTCATATGCAGTTGAGAATCTACTGTTGTTACAGTTTTCCTTTATTTCCTATAAAATAACTAGGTCTAGTTATTTTATAGTATTGTTCAAGTATTCTATTTCTTTGCTTCTCTTCTGCCTAGTCATATTATCCAATTGTGAAAGTGAATATTAAAGTCAACGAGTAATATTTTAAGTTGTCTATTTTATCTTCATTTTTGGAAGTTTCTGTATCAATTGATTTTGATGTCTTTTCATCAGGCACATATAGGCTATAATTGTTATCTAGTTTTCACAAATTGACCATTTTATTTTTATAAAATATCTCTCTTGACCTCTTTAACCCCTTTTGTTTTAAAGTCTATTTTTTTTCCTGATATTAGTATAACAATTCCAGCTTTCATATGGTTACTGCCTGCATGATATAACTTTTCCATCCTTTTCTTTTCTATGAATTTTCATTTTTTGATCTAAAGTGCATCTCCTGTAGACAATATGTATATTGATCTTGTTTATTTAATATTTTTCCTCCAGTCTGACAATCTCCAACTTTTATTTAGATATTTTAATTAATTTTCACTTAAGATTACTAGTATAGTTGGATTTATAGCTATCATTTTGTTTCAGTTTTCTATATAGTTAATGCCTTTTAATACCTTATTCCACCTTTATTATTTTCTTTTGAATTACTGCTTTTCTTATATAACATTTTAATTTTTTAATATTTAATTTTTAAATATTTTTTCTGTAGTTTTTTTAAACTTTTCCCTTGTTACTTTAGAGTTTACTGTTTATGTCTTATCAGAATTGATTTTAGATGCAGAACAATTCTAGTGATACACGTGTATATATAAATTTCACTTTTGTGCAGTTTTGTAAAGTTTGACTATCCTTCTTTTTGTGTGATTATTGCTGTACACATTACATCTATATGTTATATACCCAGTAATTTTTGTTATAACTGTTACTTGATGCTATAGTTTGTTGTTTTGTCCTTTCCAAAGTTTATGTTGAAACTTAGTCTCAATGTGACAGTATTAAGAGCTGGAACCTTGAGGACATGATAAGGCCATTAGGGCTGTCTTCACGAATGGTATGAGAGTTTTATAAAAGGGCTAGAGGGAATTACAACCCTTTGCTTTTTCATCCTTTTCACCATATGAAGACATAGCATTTAACTCCTCTGGCGGATGCAGCATTTAAGGCACCTTGGCAGACACCAAATTGACACCGGATTGATCTTGAACTTCTGGCATCCAGACTATGAGAAGTAAATTTCTTCATTACAAATTTCTCAGTCTAGTATACATATATACCAGATTCAGACCATGAGCCTCCTGAGTAGCTGAAATCACAAGTACGTACCACCACACCTGGCAAATTTTCGTATTTATTATAGAGATGAGGTCTCCCTACATTGCCCAGGCTGGTCTTGCACTCCTGGGCTCAAGTAACCTGCCTGCCTCAGCCTCCTAAAATGTTGGGATTACAGGTATGAACCACCATGCCCATTTTCATTATATATATAAAACATACATATAATGAAAATTATATATATAATGAAAAAATATATATATAATGAAAAATTGATGAAAAATTGTATATATATAAAATGAAAAGGGGCAGAACATATAGCAGATGATATATCAGATATATATGATATATATATATATATATATATATAGAACAGACTAACATCCTTGATGTAGTTTTATTTCTTTAAAAAAAGAGAGATAAAAATAAATGTACTACGTATTTACAGCTTTTGTTATATTAGAGTCTTATTTATTATTTCAGTTCTTTTCATTTGTTCAGCATTTGAAATTTTTTCCTGACACCAGGAGGGCTCTTTTTAGCTGGCTCTTTCCTGGGTTATTTCCGGTAAACTAGCCGACCTTTGTTTCAAAGTATATATCTCTAATAAAGTGCCAGTCTCTCTTATTTGCTTTTTACCATCCCATCATTGTTTTTCAAAGTACCATTATGGTTGAATTTCCCCAAACTCTTCTTTTGGGAAGAGCTTTATCACTCTCTGCTGTATGTTCTGCCCCTTCCTTTGGGCAAAACTTCAGAGTCCTGGCTCTGGTGATTGCAGTAAAGAGAGCAGCAATCTCCTCTCAGAGTGACAGCTTTACTTTGAGACTGGGTCACTGGGATGAGGAATAGCCAATGGTAATCTCAGCTTGCTTCTCCTGGAATGAGAACTTTGCCTTAGAGACAAACCAGAAAGAAGGCAATCAGGGCTCAGTGTTCTCAGTGTTTTACACCAAAAACAGTGTCCTCATTCCATGAATTAGAGCTGGCAGGAAGAAGTGACATTCTACTTCTTGGCCACATTCAACAAAAGCTTAGCCTCAGGAACAGGTAGTGGCAGCAGGTGAGGGTTGAAATGAAAAATTCTGATGTCCTGTTACTCCCAGAAACATACCATAGTCTCCTACTGGGATCTAGTAAAAGTCTTGTGTTCTTGGCTACATTGCCTTGAGTAGAGTTGATATCAAGATAGGTTGGGAGAAAGAGGTAAGAGTGGGTTGTAGATCAAATGCAAAAAGCTCTCACTGTTCTTACTAAGTTTTCAGTAGATTTTCGTGAATAAATACTTCATTGTTTTCTATGTACCATTATGACTTTTCAAGTGACAGAGATGGTTGTTGTTTTATAATTTTCAACAATTTTACTGGAAAAAAAGATCCATGGAGCTCTTCAAATTGCCATTCTAGAGGTGGAACTTCTTATGCAAGGAATTTCAATTTTATTTTTTTTTTAATTCATTACACTTATTTCTTCTAAAATATGCTTTGGAATCTCATCCTCTACACCAAATTGTCTCTCATTATATTTCTTTCTCCAAGAGAAGTCTGCTAGACACTGAAATAATTTTTGTTCTATATAGTTATGTTTGAAAGGTTGTTTTGTTGTTAAACAAAGATCAATATGAAACGCTCAGATTCATTGTATGAATAGTATCTTTTCTTTCAGAAAGTGTTACAATATATTTGAGTACACATAAATCTTTAAAAAGAAGCTGATTAAGTAATCAATCTCCCTAGACAGATAAAAGCATATGACATTTTGGTATTCCCCAACTTTTATTATTTGACTTTCATGTTAAAGCAAATAACTTTCAACAATTTGTCAACTTATTTGCACATTTATATTTTATATTATTAATTCCATTATTTATGCATATATTGAATAGTCTTTGTTTTAATATATAGGGTAGATGTTGATATATTCTAATTTGTAACAAAGTGAAAAATTACTTTGATACATTTTTCTTTTCTGATAGAATTCTGAAGTACTCATACATCTCTTCTAAAACAACGTGTAGAAAACATTTTTCTCATTATTAAATATATTACTCAGAATATAGCAAAACTAATTGATTATAAAGCAAACCTTTAAAACAGAATAGTTTGATGAAAAATATAAGCATTCTTAGTTATACATAAGACCCCACGGAGCCAACTTAACTTTTTTTTCCAGATTGGCATCCCAAGTTAAAACTGTAATCCCTACTGTCTAAGCACTGTGGCTAAAAGTATGAGATAATTAATTACTCCTCACATCCAACTTTTGTGATCATACTAGGAGACATTCCTTTGAAAAAATAACTTGAAAATTCTCTGGTATATGTTATGTTTGTACGTGGGTGTAGAGTTTCATTTTCAAAACAAGCTCTCACATATCAAAGTTAAGTGTTTTAATTATCTTGTAAAGCTGTGTCCTTGGATGCTGCGCTGTATGCCAATATTTATGCATGTTGAATATACTTAACTTTCATTTGACTCACATAGCCATGATGCTTAACTGTAACGAGAGATTCCTTGCTAATTCTGAATGTTGGTAGAAAATATGCTGAAAATAAAATATAATGTTAAAATAAGTTTTAATAAAAGGATAAAGGGAAAGAACTTAGTAGAGGAGCCTGTGCCACAGGAAGCAGAATCACATTCTGTTTCCAAGCATTGTTTCTATGAGCAAAGAACCAGCAAATTGAATTCATGAGACAAGGAACAAGGCAATAAAGAGAAAGTAGACACTTTGGTTTTTGTTTTTTGTTTGCTTTCTCAGGAACACTATCCTCATGAGAAGAATGTCCTAGTAGTAGAAATAAGTTCCAGGAATGAGATCAGAAAGACATAGGTAGAATATCTGGATCCTTTATATAGGATAAGTATTTAGTATATTGTGTGTTTGGAGGTGACATTTATATAAATTCAAGCCTACAATAGTATCAAGGCTTATTAAGCAAACATCCATTAGATAGCAAGAAAGACTGAGAGGCTTTCAAACTACAAGTGTTAAGAGTTAAACGTGAAGCAAATGTATAGACATTTGATACTATGACAAAAAAAAATGAGAGGTTTATCATTATATATATGCGTAGTATAATGTAATATTTTCTTCTTCAGTTTAGGAATTATATAAAGCTATATGCTAGTTTTCAAAGCTTAACCAAACCTCTTTAAATACATAATATTTCCATGAAATTTCCTGCTATACTTGGGACACAGTTTTGAGTGCACACTCATTTTGTAGGATTTTTTTTAATCATGAAACAATGTAGTGATAAATTTAAATAGCTTGCCATTTGAATTCTGTTCATGTTAAATAGGCTATATATTTTTTAGTCCTAAACCAGGGCATGAGAGTACAAGTCATAAAACCAGATTTCTTATGTCCATTTTATAATTATAGAAGAATAATGCCCAAATATTTTTTGAATGAGGGCATGCCATGAGTATCAAAAAGGAAAAAAGTGTGATAATTCCTAAGAGGTTTACTCTGGAGAGTCATATAGATCGTGAATTGTTTAGCTAACATTTTAAAACAAAAATCTGAAATCACTTGCTTTGCACCTGTCAATAATATACTATTGCCTTTAAGATAAATTAGGAAATCAATAAATGGCCCGTTTCATACGGCCTTGACTTCTCTCTCCCGTTACATACCCTTGCTGGTGTCTATGACCCACACACACTAGTCATCTCTCAATTTCTCTAAGATGTTCTGTATTCTTTCATCTCACAGCTTTTACCTCTATTGCTGCTGCTTCAAGGAATATTTCTCTAATATTAACTAGCTACTGTCTATTAATTTGAATCAGTTCAGTGGTCAACTTTCAAGGAAACGGGTAAATTTTTCTCCTCTATATTCCCACAGCACTGTAGTCTTCTCTTTATTAAAAACTCATTGGGCTAAAAATTGTTTGTGATTCCCATTTATTTACTTGCTAAATTCTAAATTCAATGAAGGCTGGAAGGGCAACTCTTTTATTTACCAGTGTATCTCAAACTTTATATTCTTCCTGTGAGATAGCCATGTATTTACTAAAATGAACAACATTTTTATTTCTAGAGAGTGCATTTTCAATAGTTCCTGCACTATGAAATTTTCCTTAATTTCAAAAAAATAACAAAAATTATTTCTTATTATAGAGTTGAAATTATTTTCTGGCAATAATGTTTCACCTATAAACAGACCTGTTAAAATCTATTTAATAATAAGGGGAAAGAAAAAAGAACTATGCATTTTTTGTTGAACGGACACTTGTGTCTGATACTTTAGTTATGCTAATTTAATCTTTAATAAAATCCCAAAATATGAGAAGATCATCCATGATTTAAATACCAGTTGCCAAAATTTACAGCTATTAAATGGCAGACTCAGGTTTGTGCATTGCCACATTTTCTTTTCTTTCTTTTCTATAATGGCCTTCCCAATTGAGGAGAAAGAAAACATTTCTATCTGTGTTTGCTTCTGCTGATGATTTCTGCAAAACAAACTACTCAAATTCTGTGGTGTGAAACAACAACCATTTTATCATCCTCTCATATTCTGGAGTCAAGGGTTTGAAAATGCAAAGTGGGGTGACATTTCTGTGGGCTGAAGTATTTGGGGCCTCTGAGAAGTCCTGGATGTCTACAGATGAATTAAACATTCAACAATGAAATCTTCCGAAGGATTCTTCATTTACACATTTGTCTCCTGCATTAGTATGACTTAAAGGCTGGGCTTAAAATAATCTCTTGACCAGAGTGTCTGAATATGGCTTCTTCATATAGCTTGAGCCTCCTCACAGCATGGAGTCATAAAGATAGTTGGACTTCCTACATGGAAGCTTGCCTGAGTGTTTTGGTGAATGAGTCTCTTTATTGCCTTTAATATCTTGAATCAGAAGTCACATAGAATTGCTTTAATGCTCTGTTGGTTGAAGCAATCACAGCCTGCCTGACTTCAGAGGGAAAAAACATGTCTACTCCTCAATGTGAGGACATTCAAAGTATTTGTGGCTATATTTAAAAATTGCCACATTTATCTTCTTCTTTAAAGAGATGCCATATCCTTATTATCAGCAACAGAATCAGAACTTGAACATAGTTTTTATGCTACATATGCATTTTTCTCATCATTGTTGTTATTATATTCTTTTGCAGAAAGGGTGAAGGGGTAAGGATTATGTTTCATTCCTCCTCAAATTTTGTGCTCTATAAGTATTTTTATTTTTATTTTCCATAATAGATTATGGTACAGAGGTAACTCAAAACCAGATTGTAGAAACAGAAAAAATACAGGTTTTCATGTGCAAGCTATGGATAAGACATTCAAATATATATATAAAAAAAATTGAATTTGTTTTAAAAATAAGGTTTTCTAAATTTGTAAAAAGAACCAAGATAATTGTCCACTAATTACCCATTAAATCTTCTCCTTAGTTCTACTCCCACAAAAGATATTACTATCTATGATTAATGTGGATTTCAGAGGAACAAAATAGTTTGAGGAAAATGGATTGTGGAGCAATCTGAATGCTAACAACTATACAATAGCTTATTACTTGAAAAATGAGAATATTGTATGAATTTTCACCAATCAATTGGTAGCAAAAACAAAATTTAGGTGATTTTAAATTATGTTTAAAACTATCTCGTAAAGATATTATGTACAGAGATATTATATGTTACTAGTTTTCAGGATTCAGAAAGATATCTAACTGAAACAGGTTTAAGCTGGGTAATTGTAGTATTTCTAATAATTGTAATACAAAGTAAAACCAGTTTCTGTTGAAAACCAGAGTTTTAATGTTAAGTTAGGTTTTATTTATATTTTGAAAATTTAAGGACTCTTGAATATTCGTAAGTAAATTGTAAATTAATGCAATTGTAGTTAGGCTCAGCAGTGTAGTTGCACTTCATTAAAGCTATTATAAAGGAAATGTAATCACATACTGATGATCTTCTTCACATTTCTTTAGGTTAAAGATCAGTTTATTTCATTGAGATTACAGTTCAGGAGAAGGATTATTGCCTACATGTATCTATAGTATTGTCTAAGCAACAGTTAGGAGTTTAGTTTGGATGTTTATTATTTTTGAGAGTGTATCAATGTAATTAAATGTATTTAAAATTGTACCCATATATATGTGTTTTTCCTTGGAGCTGACTCAACCAAATTATAGAAGAGACACTTCGAATGAGTTATTGGGAAATACAAACTAGGACTATTGTTTTCCTGAACATTTGCGACTAGCAATGATTTCTAGTGGGGTCTGGACACTTGGACCTTAAATTGAAAATGGTTAAAAAACTGTTATTCAAGGAATGACAATTGTTTTTTGCCAATTATTTTTGTTTTGTTTTGTTTTTTTGAGACAGAGTCTCGCCCCGTTTCCCAGGCTGGAGTGCAGTGGTGCAAATCTCAGCTCTCTGCAACTGGGTTCAAGCGACACTCCTGCCTCAGCCTTCCTAGTAGCTGGGATTACAAGCACCTGCCATCACGCCTGGCTAATTTTGTATTTAGTAGAGATGGTGTTTCACCGTGTTGTTTAGGCTGGTCTTGAACTCCTGACTTCAAGTAATCCACAGGCCTTGGCCTCCCAAAGTACTGGGATTACAGGCGTGTGCCACTGCGCCCAGCTGCCAAGTCTTTTTGTATTAGAATTGCTGTTGAATGTATCTGGTGTTTTCATTAAGGAAATACGTAAAAGACATTTTAGGGTAAAAGCAGCTTTCTCAGAACTATCATTGTACACATCTTGTTTCACTGATCCCTCTTCTCTTCTTTAGGTTTAAACTTCTGTGATAGCTCTTTACATATCTTCTCCTTCTGAGGTTACTGAAGATGTTTTCTGTCTTATCGAAAGATGCTTTCTGTCTTTTCTGTCTGTTCCCACTAAGTACTTTTAAATCCCTGGACAGCTGGTTTGATTTTATGACCCCTAGACAACTCTAAGTAAGATGCAAGCATATGCTACTTTTCCCTACTCTATACCCACAAACTTCAAACAACAGTCTCTCTTCTGTCCCCATCTTCCAATAAGGACTTAGAACTTTTAAAATCGATGGATAACTATTCTTCACTGCAAGGGTAGGACACCATACTGGACAATGATTATGGGCAAGATCACATAAACAGAATGGATAGCTTTAACTATACACTGTGTTTAAGTACTCACTAGGGCACTGTTCTAGCAGTTTCTCTACTTGGTTGAGGAAAGTATTAGAAGAAAATTGAACAACTTCATTCTCATGATTTCTAATATGTCATCATACATATGAGATCCTTCATTTCTGTTAAGTGGAAAACCAATGATAATACTACTTACAGAAAACCATCTGTCTATGTTCATCTGTATCAACAAACTTCCAGGCGATTTGCATTAGCACAAGCTGTTATTTCTGTCTTTGCCAATATTTAACAATGTCAGGTGATTCTACTTCTTCCCAGGCAGCATATACTATAAAATTCTCAATGACATATTTGATATTCTGGAAAGATAATGTTTTTACTGGCTTCAATTTCATATATGAATACGTTTTATGATGGTTATCTAATAAACTAAAATATTTATATTTCAATTATTGTTTTACTTAATACTTTGTATTCCTTCCTTTTAATCAATCAAAAAAGAGGTATTATGTGTCCAAGAGAATCTTAGCTATGTATTATGCATTTGGAGACTACATTAAGGAATTCACTTAGCAATGAGTTCTAGGTTTTAAAAGGGGCATTAATTTAAAGAAGAATATTAAAAATGAGAAATTTATAAACCCTCAGTCTTAGATATTTCAGTGTTGGTAAACATGTCTTTACACGTGAACAAAACGTTTAAAGAAGGAAATACAATGTTGAATGAACAATATTTATTTTTTCCCAAATAAATAAGCTTTCAAATAACGGACTAATCATGAAGAACTGCATGCCTTATTTTTAAATTAAAAACCATATTGAAATATATTTTTCTGGTTGAAGAGGGTTTTATTCTAAAAACAAAAAATGTCTATGAAGCAAAAAAAGAAAACATATGCTCTCTTTTCTTATGTTTGCTAAACCAGAATTTACCTCTGTGACTCATATAATTGGTGACATAATTATGTACAAATATATTTTGATAGTTCAAATAATCTAAAAAATTCCCTAAATGAAAATTCTTTTAGATTAAACATGATTTTAATGATTAAGACAGCTTTTTTTGTTTTCAAGAAAGTTAGATTATATTGCTCATGAAAGTTAGTTTTCTATATTTTTATTCCATGGATTGTGCAAAAAATCATGCTAGACAAAGAAAGGATATCTTGTTTTCTCATTCTTTTTGCTTTATTACCATTTAATTCTGTGCTTAATTCTGCCTTTGCTATATAGTTTGGAAATATAAAGAATTACAAGAATTGCTCAAATGTCTTTTTCAGACCTCTAGGTTGTCAGTATATTCACCTCATCACTCTTTTCTGATCCCCACACCTTCCTTTATGATTCTCCTGAGCTGTATGTTTATTGTAAAATCTAACAGACCACCTAAGTATGGTTTGCAACATCATACTAACATGCTGTTTGTATACAATAGATTAGAAAATTAGGTTTTTATTTATCAGAGTAGAAATATATTTCATACATATTTGAGACATACTGTTATATTTTTAAACAAATGATATTTTGTTTAATTGAACTCACATGATTTTTATGATGATGCAATTACTCACTGACCACCAGGCCTACAGACAGCCTCTACCGGAATCAACACACACATAGGCAAAGGATTTTGAATATCTTTTGAAATCTGGAGTGCTCAATTTGATCCAAACAGATTATATCAATTAATATACACCTATTTGTCATTAGCATACTTTTAGAAATGAGATATAAAATTATACAATTAGCTGTAAATTCTCTACAACATCTTTTCCTAGTAGCATTTTATAGCAGGCAACAGAGGTTGCCAATCGGTTGACAAAACAAAAAATAGAAACACTTCTTAAACATACTTTTTTTACATGTCATAACATGAATCTACTATCAGTTTTTGAATTTTACTTTTATATTCTGAAAATTGTTAAAATTGATTATTGCCACTGTATCTCTCTGTTCTTTCCTAATAATGTCCTTTTCCTTTATTGTCGGTATTTTAAAAAACATTCTTGATCTCTAACACCTTTCCAGAAAATTCTGCTAACAAATTAAGTGGCAACTAGACCAAGGGGAGATTTAAAGAATTATTGTTGATAATGAAAATGACAAGTGCATATTTGGCATAAGCGTGTTGCATGTTGACAATATATCATTGCATAAACATTTGAAGTTTTTTCCTTTATGTAGTAATTTTCATCAAGATTGAAGCTATTGAATATATTTGCCATGTAACATTTTGTATAAAATACATTTATATTGCTTTGAGATGAGCAGATATTTGCAATGGCAGTGTCCTTGGCTAGAAATACTATGATCATATTATTTTAATTTTGTCTAATAACTGTCACTGGCAAAAATGTATCTAATCCCCTATCTCTTTTCTTTTCTCTTTCCCCAAAACACATGCAACTGAATGTTACTAGATGTTAACAGTTCTGGTAAAGTAGTCTTCTAAATTGCTTTTTCATTTGTTTCTAGAGAAAAAATATACAAAAATTCAGGACAGATTTTTCTTCAAGGTATCAATAGTAGACCATATATTTTTATATTTAGTAAATTTCTATGGCTACATTTTAGGAAACAAAAAAGAAATATTTGCATTAAACCTTTATCCACTTAAATTTTTAAAGGATTCTGTTTGATTTTGGCATTAATAAAGTTCATTCCCTTATTTTCAGTGCTGTTAGATATGAGGAGCTTTAGCAGAGATCCTGGAACAACTACTGCCTATTAGGGCATGAAATCAATGACATGGGATACTGCAGAAACTATTTGTCTTGCCAAATCTCCTCAATAATATATATATTTACAAATAAGATTTTTGGCACTGGTTTGAAATCCACAGCAAGAGGCACACCAGGAAGCATCAACAAATATTAAGTATATATGAAAATGGTTGAGTGCATACCTAAATTAGCAATATTAACAGAGTGTGTGTCCCACAACCATCAGATTTTGCTACCCACAATTATCAGACAAAATTAAAGTAATATGAACACAACATCTCCAGCCAAGGACAACATTATTGCAAACTTCTGTTCATTTCCAAGTCATATAAATACATGTTATACTAAAGAGCACACGGTAAGTGTTTTTGATAGCTTAAATCTTGATGCCAATTACTTTATAAAGGAGCAAATATTTCAAATATTTACATAATGATGTATCATCAACATGCAGCTTGTGTTCCTTTAACATAGTAAAAGCTTTCTTCTGAGAGAAAAAGGGCCTTGATTCTTCTATTTATTCATTCTTGCTGGAAAATTTTGAAAATATAGGAAGACAAATTGATCTAATAATTTTTTAGAACCTCTTGTAATGCAGACATTGTCCTAGGCATTTTAGAGAGACTATCTCATGTGTATGTATGGAAAAGCTATCCATATGAAAGCTAATCTTTCTAAATAGTGAAAAGATGCCTTATTTGCTCATTTAAATTCATGTGCTACTTTTTTTCCATTATACCTTTTTTAATATACATTCTGTCTTCTGAGTCCTCTGACTTCTAAATGGCCTCAGGTAATGGTGAGCCCTCAACAGGACTTTCAAAGGATGAAAAGTTAGACCAATATACTAATTCATCTTGCTTCTTCCCTGTAAGTCGCTATATCTTTAACCGCTGATTCAAACACAGCACAGACTGAACAGGATGTTGTACTTCTGATTTTGAGTCATGCGCCTTCTCTTTCAGATGTGCTTGCGGTAAGGAAATGGCTGCTAGGAAGTTACAGGTTACTCCACTAACCTTTGTGGTGTCTTTACCCCACCCCTAATCCATCCATTTGTAACTTAACCCTTCATTAATTATTCTTGTTTCAGTGTTCTATTGGTTTGTGTTGGGAACTGACATCTGTGTAAACTATTGAAAATTTGAGAAGCTTAACTCAAATATTGTTTGCACATCTTGTGGAAATTGAGGGTGTGTCCCCAAATTTCTATGAATATTGAGAGGTTGATTTTTAGTCTTTGTCATTGGAATCCAGCTTCTGTAAAAGTAATTCATTTTATTTATCATATGACTGTTAATTACTCCCAGGCAATGTGGAATAAGAGGGGTTTCTTAGTTTACACACACTTATGCACACACATACATATCAGACATGTATGCACGCAAGAGACATTTGTGATTGTAAAACCTATTATAGAGTGAAAAGGAGAAGGCATAGACAAAATTGCATGGCTTGCCTCTGCCCTCTCCTACAACTACAATTTGGATATTAGATATTTAGCTTTTGTTCTTTCTTCATAGAATTGCTTTGGCTGCTAAGGCTTTCAGGTTCTTCAAATGAATTTTAGAATAGTTTTTTTTTCTAATTCTGTGAAAAATGACATTCACCATTTCATAGGTATAGCATTGAATCCGTGGATTGCTTTGGACAGTATGGCCATTTTAACAATATTGATTCTTCCAATTTATAAACATGGAATAATTTTTCAATTGGGTCATCTGTGATTTCTTTTAGCAGTGTCTTATAGTTTTCCTTATAGGGATCTTTTGCCTCCTTGGTTAGATGTATTTCTAGGTAATTTAATTTTTGTAACTATTTTAAATGAGATTGTATTCTTGTTTTGACTCTTAGCTAGAACATTATTGGGATACACAAATGTGACTCATTTTTGTACATCAGTTTTGTATCCTGAAGCTTTCCTGAAATAGTTTATTAGTTCCAGGAGACTTTTGAAGGAGTCCCTATGTATAGAATAATATCAAGGGAAGATAGCTAGTTTGACTATGTTTTCTATTTGGATGCCTTTTTTTTTTTTTCTCTTGCTGATTTCTGTGGCTAGCACTTTCAGAACTATGTTGAATAGGATTGGTGAGAGTGGCCATCAATATTTTGTTCCAGCTCTCAAGGGGATTGGTTCCAGTTGTTGTCTGTTCAGTATGATGTCAGCCATGGGTTTGTCATAGATGGCTGTTATTTGGGGGACTGTCTCTTTTTTCTTTTTAAAAAATTATTACTATACTTTTAAGTGCTGGGACACATGTGCAGATCATGCAGGATTTTTACATAGATATACGCATGATATGGTGATTTGCTGCACCCATACCCCTGTCATCTACATTAGGTATTTCTCCTAATGTTATCCCTCTTCAATCCTCCCACACCCTGCTATCCTTCCCCTAGCCCCTCAACACCCCAACAGACCCTGGTGTGTGATGTTCCCCTTTCTGTGTCCATGTGTTCTCGTTGTTCAACACCGACTTAGGAGTGAGAACATGCAGTGTTTGGTTTTCTGTTCTCAGGTCAGTTTGCTGAGAATTATGGTTTCCAGCTTCATCCATTTCCCGGCAAATGACAAAAACTCGTCCTTTTTATGGCTGCATAGTGTGCCATAGTGTACACGTGCCAAATTTTCTGTATCTGGTCTATCTTTGATGCGAGTGGGTTCCAAGTCTTTGCTGTCATAAACAGTGCCACAATAAACATATATGTGTATGTGTCTTTATAATAGAATGATTTATAATCCTTTGGGTATGTACTCTGTAATGGGATTGCTGGGTCAAATGGAATTTCTATTTCTATGTCCTTGAGGAATCGCCACACTGTCTTCCACAATGGTTGAACTAATTTACACTCCCACCAACAGTGTAAAAGTGTTCCTACTTCTACACATCCTCTCCAGCATCTGTTGTCTCCTGATTTTTTAATGATTGCCATTCTAACTGGCGTGAGATGGTATCTCATTGTGGTTTTGATTTTCATTTCTCTAATGACCAGTGATGATGTACTTTTTTTCATATTTTGCTGGCTGAATAATTGTCTTGTTTTGAAAAGTGTCTATTCATATCTTTCGCCCACTTTTTGACAGAGTTGTTTGTTTTTTTTCTTGTAAATTTGTTTATGTTCTTTGTAGATTCTGAATATTAGCCCTTTGTCAGATGGGTAGCTTGCAAGCTTTTTTTTTTTTCCCATTCTGTTGGTTGCTGGTTCACTCTAATGATAGTTTCTTTTGCTGTGCAGAAGCTGTTAAATTTAATTAGATCCCATTTGTCTATTTTGGTTTTTGCCATTACTTTTGGTGTTTTGGTCATGAAGTCCTTGCCTATGCCTATGTGCTGAATGGTATTGCCTAGGTTTTCTTCTACGGTTTTTATGGTGCTAGATCTTATGTTTAAATCTTTAATCCATATGGAGTTAATTTTTTTATAAGGTGTAAGGAAGGGGTCCAGTTACTGTTTTCTGCACATGGCTAGCCAGTTTTCTCAACACCATTTATTAAATAGAAAATCATTTCCCCATTTCTTGTTTTCATCAGGTTTGTCAAAGATCAGATGGTTGTAACTGTGTGGTGTTACTTCCAAGGCCTCTATTCTGTTCCCTTGGTATATATCTCTGTTTTGGTACCAGTATCATGCTGTTTGATTGCTGTAGCCTTCTAGCGTAGCTTGTAGTCAGGTAGTATGGTGTCTTCAGCTTTTTTTTTTGCTTAAGATTTTCTTGGCAATGTCGGCTCTCTTTTGGTTCCATATGAAGTTTAAGGTGATTTTTTTCAGTTCTGTGAAGAAGGTCAATAGTAGGTTGATGGGGATAGTATTGAATCTATAAATTAATTTGGACAGTATGGCCATTTTCATGATACTGATTCTTCCTAACCACGAACATGGAATATTTTTCCATCTGTTTGTGCCCTCTCTGATTTCATTTAGCAGTGATTTGTAGTTCCCCTTGAACAGTTCCTTCACATCCCTGTTAGTTGTATTCCTAGTTATTTTATTCTATTTGTAGCAATTGTGGATGCGAGTTCAGTCATTATTTGGCCCTCTGTTTGTCTATTATTGGTGTGTAGGAATGCTTGCGATTTTTGCTCATTGATTTTGTACCCTGAGACTTTGCTGAAGTTGCTTATCATCTTAAGGAGAATTTGGCCTGAGATGATGGGGTCTTCTAAATATACAATCGTGTCATATGCAAATAGAGACAATTTGAATTTCTTTTTTCATAATTTAATACGCTTTATTTATTTTTCTTGCCTGATTGCCCTGGCCAGAACTTCCAAGAATATATTGAATGGAGCGGTAGGAGAGGTCACCCATGTCTTGTGCCTGTTTTCAAAGGGAATGCTTCCAGTTTTTGCCCATTCAGTATGATACTGGCTGTGGATTTGTCATAATTAGCTTTTATTATTTTGAGATACATTCCATCAATATCTAGTTTATTAATTGTTTTTGGCATAAAGGTTGTTGAATTAAGACGAAGATCTTCTTTGCATCTATTGAGATAATCGTGGTTTTTGTCTTTGTTTATGTGATGGATTATATTTATTGATTTGTGTATGTTAAACCAGCCTTGCATCTCAGGGATGAAGCCAACTCGATCATGATGGATATGCGTTTTGATGTGCTGTTGGATTCAGTTTGCCAGTACTTTATTAAGGATTTTTGCATCAATGTTCTTCAGTATATTGCCTGAAGTTGTTTTTTTTTTTTTTTTTTTTTTTTAGTTGTGTCTCTCCAAGATTAGAGAAAAAAGAGTGGAGTGGGGAAAAAAAAAAGAACAAAGCCTTCAGGAAATATGGGATTATGTGAAAAGGCCATATCTATGTTTGATCAGTGTACCAAAATGTGACTGAGAGAATGAAACCATGTTGGAAAACACTCTTCAGAATATTATCCAGGAGAACTTTCACAACCTAGTAAGGCAGGCCAACATTCAGATTCAGGAAATACAGACAACACCATAAAATATCCCTCAAGAAGAGCAATCCCAAGGCACATAATCATCGGATTTACCAGGGTTGAAATGAAGGAAGAAATGCTAAGGGCAGCCAGAGAGAAAGATCAGGTTACCCACAAAGGGAAGCCCATCAGACTTACAGCAGATCTCACAGCATAAACCCTACAAGCCATAAAAGAATGGGGGCCATTATTCAGTATCCTTAAAGAAGAGAACTTTCAACCCTGAATTTCATTTCCAGCCAAACTAAGCTTCATAAGTGGAAGAGAAATAATATCCTTTTCACACAAGCAATTGCTGAGACATTTCATCACCACTACACCTGCCTTACAAGAGCTCCT